>NC_041357.1:12994690-13137190 GCF_900634415.1 Cottoperca gobio
GTTAAACGGCCAACAGCCCTGAAGAAGGTTAATGATTTAAGTTGAATTTATTAGTGGGAGTTATTAGTAGTTATTAAGTGGGAGGAAGATGCTATTTGGTCTACATGAACATTGGTAAAAATGATTGGAGATCTTTGAACCTGCAAATCTTTTGAAGTGCCCTTGTTTTTGACATTTGTGTTCTGTGTTTTGATAGATTATCTTGAAGGAACGTGAAGGGAAGAAAGGGAAGACGAGTGTAGAACAAGAGTCTTCAGGCCATGAGGAGCAGGGCGATCAGTGTTTACAATTTACTGATGATCTGGCACGAGAGCCCGCCTCCCAAGAAGGTGAGAGTCATTTAAGAAGTGAAAACCATATTTTATTTTTATCCATGATACATTTTCTAATTGTTTTTTTTCCTGGTCTGCTGTTTGTACAACAGACAATGGTCTGAGTATGCCCAGTGATGCATCCCTTTCCCCGGCCAGTCAGAACTCTCCGTATAGCATCACCCCAGTGTCCCAGGGTTCTCCAGCCAGCTCTGGCATCGGCAGTCCCATGGCCTCAAACGCCATCACCAAGATCCACAGCCGTCGTTTCAGAGAGTAAGTACACACTCTCGCCCCACATGGAGTGAGAAATGGACCAATTGACCTTTTTGTAGGAATCCCTAGCATCGAAATGTCTCAGAAATGCACCATCTGGTAACAGAAAATGGTGAGCAAAGCAAATACTACTCCAACTCAAAAAACAGAGCCGTGGCTGTGAAAAGCATTCTCTGAAAGTTAACGGGTGTTTTTTAAGGATGGAACTGTACAATACAGAATTGTGTGACACAGATGCCAAGCACATTGTTCCTTCTCTTCAAAAATGTATGCCAGCGGTCACAAACACAGCTTTGTCCCTCTGTGTCCTCCGCTGCAGGCCTATTGTCCCATCCCACCCTTTTCTAACAGATTTTGCATTTAAAGCCTCCAAATGCCTCTGTAGCCAAGCGCCTCCTCTCGACTCTAACCGCCAGGGCGCTTGTTCCTCAGGCCACACTACGTCGATCTTCCGATAGATATTTCATCAAACCACAAAGCCAGTGGGAGTATGCATGCCATCTGATGGCTCTGCTTTTCTTAGAGAGGCTGCAAGGCTCATCCTGATTTGGAAAAGGGCTCCGATGGCATCAAAATGTAATAGAATGAGCGTCGTCAATAAGCAGCTAAACAAAGTTGTCATGAACCGCTGTATACATTTTGAGTACTTTTTTTAATTAGCCGTTTGGTTTATGAAATGTCAGAAAATAGTAGAAGATGCACATCGCAAATCTTTCTAAATCCCAAGTTGACGCCATCAAATAGTTTTGTTTTGTTGGACCAACAATCCAAAACCTAAAGATATTCAGTTAACTATCATCACAGTTTAGAGGCTGTAACCAAATAATACTCGAGCGTTTTGCTTGAAAAACTGTTTTCTCAATTATCAATTCTGTCCAGATAATGTTTTTGTCTCTTGACTAATCGATTAGTTATAACGCTTCTAATTAACATTTTGCTAGTTAACATTAATGTCATTATTAGCTTGGTAGCCACCCATTGTTTAACCTCCATTATTAAAAACAATTCTCTTCCCTTTTCATGATCTTTTCCGTCTGCAGGTACTGTAACCAAGTGCTGAGTAAGGAGATCGACGAGGGCGTGACTATGCTGTTACAGGAACTGGTTCGCTTCCAGGAGCGCGTATACCAGAAGGATCCTACCAAGGCCAAGTCCAAACGCCGCCTGGTCATGGGTCTCCGAGAGGTCACCAAGCACATGAAGTTGAATAAGATTAAGTGTGTCATCATCTCTCCCAACTGTGAGAAGATCCAGGCCAAAGGTAAATAATGTTGTTATACCATCTTCAGCATCAGTGCATATTTAACATATGGTCTGAAGTCGGACCATCTGAGCTGTAAACGTGTTTATATCGGCTATAAAACATCTTATTTTATGATATCAATGCTTTAACATAAAATGTGAAAGGGGTCACCTGTAGTTATGAACCTGCAGAAAATTCTCACCTGAATCCGCAGCTCCTCTCGACTTGCTTTATAGTGAGTTTCAGCTCATTGTTTAACTGTGCAGCCCGCAACTTGACTGTTTTGAGTCACTCTTGGCGCCCTCATAGAGTTGTTTTCAGAAAAAAAGCTTTTTCTATATAGCATAAGATGGCAGCAAGATTAGCTGGTGGACATAGTGATATTTTCAAAACCAAAAAACTGTATATTGGACAAGGTGTCCAAAAATACCACTCCAGATAAATGAATAGGTTGCTGTAAATAAACATCTGTTTGCGAAAGAGTTATCCATATCGACTTAAAAGGTGATGTCAATGTGCTCACAACTTGTTTCCGCTGCCCCCAAGTGGGTGAAAACTCAATTATTGCACGTTTCAATTTTCCAAAAAGAAAAAGTCATGATAAACATCAACGAGAGGACGTACACTGTACACGCACAGCCGCCATAATTAATAGATGTTGAGCTCCCCAGGCCCATCTATACTCTTCAGTGTTCAAGTCATTAGTTGGGATTTTCTGTTTTCGCTAAATAATTTTCTGCAATTTGTTACATTTGAGTGAGTCGCTAATTCTTTACTATGTTGCAGGTGGTTTGGATGAAGCTCTATACAATGTAATTGCAATGGCCCGGGACCAGGAGATCCCGTTTGTGTTTGCCTTGGGCAGAAAAGCTCTTGGACGCTGCGTCAACAAACTAGTGCCTGTCAGTGTGGTTGGCATTTTCAACTATTCTGGAGCTGAGGTAAGTCGCTCCCATCCACTAAAACCCTGTAGGTTCTATCCACCCAATCTAACTAACATAACATCTGGTGAATGAATGAACACATACAATGTATACAGTAGGTTAGTATAGAGCAGTAGAAACACAGGATCTTCTCATATCATCTCAAGCTTCTTTGCCTCTCACTAACTTGGTTGAACCTCCTTCAGAGTCTCTTCAACCGTTTGGTGGCTCTGACAGAAGAGGCTAGGAAGGCCTACAAGGACATGGTGTCAGCTCTGGAGCAGGAGCAGGCTGAGGAGGCTCTGAAAAATGACAAGAAAGTCCCACACCATATGGGGCATTCCCGCAACCACTCTGCTGCTTCTGCCATCTCCTTTTGCTCCATCTTCTCTGAGCCTATTTCAGAGGTCAATGAAAAGGAGTACGGTAAGCTCTCCCTCCCGTCTTGTTTTTTTTTTTAAGGTTGTCTGTAATCAGTGGTGGAAGGCGTATTCAGATCATTTTAAATGGTCACCAGAGCATAACACATCTATTAATTCCTTCAGAGACTAACTGGAGGAGTATGGTGGAGACTTCAGATGTCCTGGAGCCTGTGGAGGCTGAGCCGAGTCGCCCTGCGCCTTCCACCGTCACCCAGAAAGACAGTGAGACCCCGGCAGCCACCACCAGCACCGCCCCGCCTGCCCCCACTGCTCCCCAGCCAAGGGCAGCGCTTCCGACACTGATACAGGGTACCAGTGAGAGAGAAGAGGTGCGGGTTGACGACCGGCTAGAGCTGGCCTCTCAGCAGAGCACAGAGACGGGCTCATTGGACGGGAGCTGCAGGGGCCCGCTGAACTCCTCCATCACCTCCACCACTTCCACCCTGGTCCCCGGGATGTTGGAAGAGGCGGAGGAGGAGGAAGAGGAGGAGGAGGACTATACTCCTGAACCGATTTCTGTTGAAGTGCCCACCCTCAGCAGCCGCATCGAATCCTGGGTGTCAAAGACCCTGGAAAACCTGCAGCTGGGAAAGAGCCAGGAGAGTACGGAAGAGGAGGAGGAAGAGGAAGACGAGGAGGAGGAGAAAGTGCAGAGTGAAGAGGAGGAGGACCTCGATTCAGTGGACATCACAGAGACGAGGACGGAGGACAAAGAGCAAGTTGAGGTTAAGAAGATCACCGGTTGATGTCTCCTCCTCCTCCCTCTGTTCTTACATACATTCATTCCCTCTGTCCTCTGTTGCTCTAACATCCCTCTTCACAGCAACCAGCAACTTTTCTCCTTTCTCTCTAACCCCTGACACCAGACATAATCTCAGGTATCCAACCAACTGACCAACACTCACACGCATCACAGAGAAACTGACCAACTTACCAACTCGCAGACCAAACAACGTCTAACACAGTCTGAGGGGTAGTAATTGACGCCAATACTCATCTTGTAGTTTTAAAAGGATACCCTCACTTCTTCGGCCCATAACCTGCTACACTTGAATTCAGAGGGAAGTTTTTGACTTTCCTCCTCCAAAGCTGAACTCTTTTAGAGTCGGGGACGTTTCTGGGAGCAAGTGATGAGTGCTAAAAACTGCGGTCTGTAGCTCACAGAGGAGGAAGGTTGGAACCTTTCAGCTCCCATCTTACTTCATACAGAGCTCAGAAGGTTTACAGCTCTGCAAGTATTTGTGCGTGTGTGCGTGCGTGTGTGTGTGCGTGTGTGTGTGTTTACAGGCACATAGTTAGCATTTATTTTTGCTGTGTTCTTTAGCTTTATCTTTGTAAATAATGTGTGTTTTTTTCACCTGCTCCATGAGGGAAGGAGAGACATGCATTTCTTAATTAATTCTTGGTTGGTGTTTAGCTTCACTTACAGAATATGACAGTGTCGGGGGAGAATAATGTCTTTCTACCTAAAACCACTCCCACTCATCAGTCTTCAGAGTGTTTTTTTAATGTTCAAATAAGTGTCCCATTCTGGATTCAGATGATTAACTTCTAAGAAGCAAAACAAGCTTTGTGTATATAACCTTGTCTATGTGGTTCTACTACAGTATATAATGGTTTGTCATATTGATCTTGCCTAGTGTGCAACTATTTCCGATGTTTTCCCCTGACTGGAATTGTCTTGAGTTCCCAGATGCTGTCTCTGCGTCATAAAACAAATGCTCCTGTTTGATTCTCTGTGGTGGTGTTTGTTGTCTGGTGGGGGTGGGGGTGGGGGGCGCTCTCAAGCTGTCACTTGGTAATGACCAAAGTCCTTCCATCCAGAAAGATGAAAGAATCAAGGTACTGGAAAGTTGCTCCATGTCATTATTTTGTACCAGTGTTAACTGTATTTTTTTTAATAAATGCCACTAAAATCAAATTAACCAATAGGGCAAGTGGGTGTTTACTGGTATTCATGAAGTTTAACAATGCCCAAGTTGACAAAAAATCTGATATGGTTGCTTACAAATAAAATCAATCCTTGTAGAGCTCTTCCAGATTTTGTCCCCGCCTGAAGTCAGTTCACCAAAGCTGAGAAGCTCCTTCACAGTCAAACAAGTTGTCACAAAGTCATGCGCATACTAATTATAAACCCTTGTAAATACAAGTGTACAAAAGAGATTTTGATTTTGCATTGTATTAAAAAAAAATTCAATCATCCTGTACTTAAAGCCATTTGATAGTTTTAACATTTTAACAGTTGGAATCCAATTCGGTGAATCATAGAGAGATTACAGCCAGTCGAGGGTGATGATGCGGGATGTGTAAATGCAGTATGCCGGGCTGTATGCAATGTGAAGCCCTGAGATGGGAGATGACAGTATACTGAATATCATACTTGGGATTATGAAAGTATTTCCAGTTTGATAACCCTGTGTGTAGGCTTTTTGTTGCTATGACTTCCATCAAAGTGTTTTTAAGTATGTTAATTGACAGCAAGTGTGTTTCTTTGCACTATGTAAATACAGTACTGGTAAAAGGTCTTGTAACAAATGTGAACAAAAAACAAAAAAAAAAAAAACGGTTCAATGAAGTACTTTTTTCAGCGTGTTCCTCGTCTTTATATGGATATTTAAGACCGTCTCCTGCAGATTGTACATCATTAGCAACATTGTTATAGGCTGTTTCTCATAATCATGTTATCACTCTTAACCTATATGAACTGATGATTAACATCATTAAAATGTTTAAGTAAATCCTTTGACTGATGCCTTGTCTTCTATCCACCGTTTCATCTGCATGACACAATTAGATTGCAGTAGAGCTCAAACTCAAAGTGAATCTATTTTGATAATTCAATTTATACAAAAATAATTTTGTATTATTTTCCATATAATCATTTTTCAAGCAATAATTCCCATTCTCTGTTTCCAGGTCTTGAAATGTGAGGCATTCAATGTTTTACTGTCTTGTATATGATGGTAAATAAAATATATATATATCTTTTTTTTATTTTGAATGTTACATTGTGGCCTCTGAGAAAATATATCAGGCATCTATTTTATGCAATATTCCAGTCAAAACAATGTATAAATTAGTCAAGAATATAGTCTTCTGGTAATTGCTAATTACAAATTAACATAATTACTGTAGGCCTTAATTGCAGTTTTGTTAAACGACCACTAGGAAGGGACAACACTCTGCTGTACACTATTTATTGCACTCAGACTTGAAGACTTATCTTTTTTTTATATCCTCACATCCAGTTTATTTATATTACTCTGCAGTTGTCAAGTTATCTGGAATTAAGTTATATGTTTTGAAGAAAAAACCTGAAGTTGTAAATTGTTAATTACTGTTACATTTCTTAAATGTAACCTGTAATTCCAGACCTAAGTAAGGAAGTACTTGTACACTCTGCCTGCATGTTGCTGTAGTTAGATATTCATCTTTAATCAAGAATAAGTGCACTATGTAAAACACTCTTTAGCTGGCGCCTGCCTGGCATTTTGCTCTGATTGGAATCAACCGGCAATGCAAATCTTTCAGTTAAATCCTCTTCCTCTTGTGGTTCATGCAGGTCATTTGAATATTACATGCATTAGGTACACTATATGTCTTACTGCGTAAATCAAGTCAATGTGAATATATTTCTGCAAAAGATGATAAACCCTCATTTTCTTTGATTAAGAGAAACGTTTTTTAGGTGGAAAGCCAGTGTATTAATAACACACTTTAACAGCATCTCTGAGGTGCAACTGATGTTAGAAGAGAGGAATAGAGCACTCAGCCATAAGCATATAAGTGTGTGTGTGTGTGTGTGTGTGTGTGTACAGCATGAGTCACCCTACCCGTCTGTGATTGGATGGTAGTTTATGGGTGAGGGAGGGGGAGTGAGCCTTAGGGGCCGTCTGTCAATCTCTCCTCAGCTCCATTCACACATTCATCTGCATGCACCGTCATAGAGAGACACAGAGGAAGTGAGCGAGAGCCTCTCATTCATAAAAAAAAGAGAAAAGTTCATTCATAAAAGCTGCACAATTCTGCTGTGCCTCAGAGAGAAAAGGCAGAGGGGAGGAAAGTTGATGTGGAGGTGAAGCAGAGCTGGAAGCCTGGCAACTGAGAAAGAGTATGGGTCAGTGTGATGGGACGGGACTCGGCATGAATAGAGCGGAGCAGACTGGACTTTAGACTACACAGGACATCCCCAGTCTGGTGAGTTGAATCTCCTGTAACCCACAGTAATAATCTGAGGACAAAGAAACGGCAGATGCTAAGATCCTTTCCTAAAGATCAGCTGATTAGCAATTCAACCAAAATGATCAACTTAATGCTTTTCATGCCTCTCCTGTTTTCTGCTAGTCAAATCGAAGTTATCAAGTCTTTTCTATTTTGTCCTAGTGCTCTCCTTTTTCCAGGTCCGTGAGTATGAGAGAGCAAAGCCTACCCAGGTTCAAATCACAGAAAGGACTCTTACCAGGTAGCTCTTCACGTTTGTCACTACTGACACAATGAAAATCCGTGTGCTGCATCTCTGGTTGTCACACTTTCTGTTTCATCTTCTACAGGCATGCTGAAGCGCACCAAATACAGTCGTCTGCGCAATGATTCACTGACGTCTCTGGAGGATCGGCCCCAAAAAATGCTGCCCCTTAAGAGCGACCTTTGCTTAGACTCTGACTTTGCCCAGCTGGATCCCGGGACGCCCAACCACCACGGGCTGTCCACACTGAGCGACTTCATCCCCCGTGTGGCCAACATCCGATTGCAGAGTCCTATTTCCCTGCAGGGCCTGATGGGACAGACAAACAGAGCCCGGGACAGAACCATTGATGGACACGCTGACAGACCATTGTCCAGAGCAGAGTGGGGCTCAGGGCCTAACCAGAGATTTTGTAGCCAAACTTCCCTCAAAGTGCCCCTATCCACCGGCCAAAACCTAACTCCCTCGGCTCCGCGCTGCACAAAAAGACCCATCACCCTGCATCAGATGGCCAGCCTCTCCTGGACCCCCGGCTGTCCTCCTTGCTCACAACACAGAGACGGTCTGTGCCCTATTAAGACTTCCTCTGCAGTAGATGACTGTACAGCGGTGGGGACGGCAAACAGAGTGGTTCACCATCACATCAAGGTACCTATCACATGTTAACTAATAACAGTGCATGAATACACTCTGCTGTGCACAAACAGAAATACGCTTGTGTAGCAGACTGCAACAAAGAGTATGTGGAATGGTCCTTGCCCGACTGATCTTCATGTATATCACTTTGACAATTTGCCTAAAATTGTAAATGTGTTATCACTAAAATATTATTTATTGTGTGTTAATGTAAAGCGTCTTCACTTTACACTAAGCAAGAAAGTATCGGTAGCCTCATATCCAGGATCCCATCAGGGAGTTGAGGCAGGTACGCAGTTTAATTCTTACTAGTGCCAACACAAACACATACATGTGAACACAGGACACACACAGGACACACACACACACACACACGCACACACACACACACACGCACACTCTGTGCACTCCTGTGCTTTATCCACACCATCACACTCACTTTAGTACGTTCATCCCCTCCCTCCTAGATAGAGCTTCCTGTGTAGGCAGTAGTGACTCATCCTGGCTCTCTGCTCCACTCTAGATCTGCTCTGCTACTGTGTGTGAGTGCAAGTGTGTGTGTGTCTGTGTGTGTGTGTGTGTGTGTGTGTGTGTGTTGTGTGTGTGTGTGTGTGTGTGTGTGTGTGTGTGTGTGTGTGTGTGTGTGTGTGTGTGAGTGCATGTGTGTGAATGTATCCGGTATCAGCAGAGCCCATGCTGTCCTAGAACCGGAGGTGTGTCCGCATGGGTGATTAAGAGCAGGGCCTGTGAGCTGACCGCTGATGGAAATGAGAACGGACTGTTTGATTGTCCTTTATAAACAAGCACACACATACATTACACACTCCCACCCACCCACATACACACGCAATACATATTGATTTAAGTCTGGTCTTCATCAGTGGATTTACTCATCCTGCCTGCAGCCTATGGGGTCTGCTCTGCTGAAGCTCACAGCCAATAGAAGTGGGACTAAGTGTATCCGAGCACATGGCCTAAATGTTGGCTGGTTGCATTAACTAAATGTCAAGATGTCCAGAAAGTGCAGAAGTTGCATGTCGGATAACTATGGACAGGCTTTTTCACAGTTTTGGTCGATTAGCACAACTGTACATACATTTAATGCTCCCGTGACCTCAGCCAGCAGTTATGAGTGGGAAAGAAGAGACGGTCACATATGCATGAATTTGCTCAAAGGATGGCAAAGTTGGTCTGACCAAGACTCTGAGTCTCGTTTGCTTGTTTTTGTTCAATATTTTTAGATTTCTTGTGTAGTCCTGTCATAGATTTCTGAGACCGTAAGAAGAGTTAAAATAAAAGCATGACATACCTTTGTAATGGTTCGATTTTTACTATCTAAGTGATCCCTAAACATTTTTCCACTTAATCTGTTGCCAAGTCAATTTAAAATGTCCAATACTGCACCAGTATTTATACTGTAATGCTCCTTACCACCTCCCACTTATCTTTCAATCCCATCTAAATTGAGGAGAAACAAGAGGGAAACATTGCCCACATCAGCACTGTGAATAAGATCTTATCATCTTTATTATGGCTGTTTCTAGGTGTATTATTTAACATTGTTATCAGTGAGTAACTGTAACTGTTTTGTTGTGTTTTCGTAGTACATGGGTAATGTGGAGGTGACCCAATCCATGAGAACGCTCGACTTTGATACGAGAATGAAAGTCACACGGTAGGAGGTTACACCCCCCCCCCCCCACACACACACACACATATCTAACTGCTGACACGATCTCTGCATGAGCATGAAATAAGAAGAGGAGGGGCATATATTGTGTGGTTTTGAAAAATGTTTCAAAGGGGGAAATCAAATTAAACATATAATGTTTCATAAACCGGGGCTTTCTCGTCATCTTATAATATTGACATCCTTGTGCAGGATGCCAAACGCCGAAGGACACAGCTATGTCTGTTCACAACAACACTGTTGAAGGATGGAGCAGAAAATCCAATTAGATGAATTTCCTCCTAATGATCTCACATACTCTTATTAAGAGAAAGAGAAAGAGAAATACCTTGTTTTTCCAGGCCACTTTTGTGTTACTATACTATACTATACTTTACTATACTACTATACTATACTTTACTATACTATACTATACTATACTATACTTTACTGTACTATACTATACTATACTATACTTTACTGCACTGTACTATACTTTACTATACTTTACTATACTATACTTTACTATACTATACTATACTATACTATACTATACTTTACTGTACTGTACTATACTATACTATACTATACTATACTACACTATACTATACTATACTATACTATACTTTACTACTATACTTTACTATACTTACTATACTATACTTTGCTATACTATACTATACTTTACTATACTATACTATACTTTACTGTACTAAACTATACTTTACTATAATTTACTATATTTTACTTTACTGTACTATACTATACTATACTATACTTTACTATACTATACTATACTATACTTTACTATACTATACTTACTATACTATACTATACTTACTATACTATACTATACTTTACTATACTTTACTATACTATACTTTGCTATACTATACTTTACTATACTATACTATACTTTACTGTACTAAACTATACTTTACTATAATTTACTATATTTTACTTTACTGTACTATACTATACTATACTATACTTTACTATACTATACTATACTATACTATACTATACTATACTTTACTATACTATACTTTACTATACTATACTATACTTTACTATACTATACTATATTTTACTATACTATACTTTACTATACTTTACTATACTATACTTTACTATACTTTACTATACTATACTATACTATACTTTACTGTACTATACTATACTATACTTTACTATATTTTACTTTACTGTACTATACTATACTATACTATACTATACTTTACTATACTATACTATACTTTACTATACTATACTATACTATACTATACTTTACTTTACTATACTTTACTATACTATACTATACTTTACTTTACTTTACTTTACTATACTATACTTTACTTTACTTTACTTTACTTTACTATACTATACTATACTATACTATACTATACTATACTTTACTGTACTATACTTTACTACTATACTATACTATACTATACTTACTATACTATACTATACTATACTTTACTATACTACACTATACTATACTATACTATAATATACTGTACTATACTTTACTATACTTTACTATACTATACTATACTATACTTTACTATACTATACTATACTATACTTACTATACTATACTTTACTATACTTTACTATACTATACTATACTATACTATACTATACTTTACTATACTATACTTATACTATACTATACTATACTTTACTATACTATACTATACTATACTAATAATTTACTGTACTATACTTTACTATACTTTACTATACTTTACTATACTATACTATACTTTACTATACTAAACTATAATATACTTTACCATACTTTACTTTACTATACTATACTTTACTATACTATACTATAACTTACTTACTTTACTTTACTTTACTTATACTATACTATACTATACTATACTTTACTATAGTATACTATACTTTACTATACTTTGCTATACTATACTATAATTTACTATACTTTGCTATACTATACTATACTATACTATACTATACTATACGATACTATACTTTACTATACTATACTTTACTATACTTTACTATACTATACTATACTTTACTATACTTTACTATACTATACTATACTTTACTGTACTATACTTTGTAGAAGTATAAAGTAGCAGAAAACAGAAATACTAAAATAAAGTACAAGTAACTAAAAATTGGACTTAAGTACTGCACTTAAATAAAAGTACTTAGTGTCATTTTACCACTCCATATAGTAATACATTTTAAAGAAATTTTGTAGTATATTTTATTTCTCTGATAAACTGTAGATGAGCTTCGTGCGAGTTTCCTTCTTCTCATGTTCTCACATGCAAGTCACATGTTAGCCGTGCACACTGGATCACATACTGTATTTACAAAGGTATCTCTGTGTTTGGTGTGTGTATCTCTGTCTATATGTGTACATGTTTATTAAATGTGTGTGTGTGTGTTTGTGTGTGTGTTTGTGTGCAGAGAGGCAATCAGCAGACTATGTGAGAGGACATCAGCCAAGTCAGCAGTGAAAACTAAAAGGGTAAGATACACAAACACACACACTTACACACATACAGTAAACTAATGCAATCAACACAGACACAACTAGAATAATAGATTGTTGTCACCATCAGCCTGTATGCAAGGGACTGTCTGCTCTTCTGGGTCAAATCAACCTGCAGTTTTCTGGGAGCAGGATCAATCTCACTGTGTCTACAGACAGTGTGACTCTGATCGCTGCCTCCTCCTTACAGGTGACAGCTTCAACACGTTTAACCAAATTAAAACTATCACACATCTGAATTATTGAGGTATGGATTAAAACAACTTTATGTGCTTTTGTTTTTTTCTCTTTTCTCTTCCTGAGAAGATTGCCCACCACCCCATGCAGGCCATTTCATTTGCCTCAGGAGGAGACCCGGTATGTTATATTCATGTACAAACATGTTCATAACAGGACACGAACACACACCATCCCAGAATGATTGTGCTAATCTGGAAATTAAGTCAGCAACTTTCCGGTCATGAGTACACACACACACACACACACACACACACACACACACACACACACACACACACACACACACACACACACACACACACACACACACACACACACACACACATACACACACAGGGGGTGATTACTGCTTGGTTTGTTGACATTTGTGGAGGATTTAATTATTTCCCACCACAGCTCTTGAATCTTTGAATGTACTTTAATTATAATAATAATAATAATAATAATAATAATAATAATAATAATAATAATAATAATAATAATAATAATAATACATTTTATTTAGAGGCACCTTATAGGACACCCAAGGTTGCCTTACAGTGCATTTAAAAGTTAAAACAGCTAAAACAAAGTCGGAAAATAAAAATTATTTTTAACTGTTTCAAACTAATTACTCTTATCTATTTGTCCTTCCCTTTCCCTCTATGCCTACATTATTTCCATATGACAGAATTTAGGTTATTCATCCTGAGTGGGAAAAATCAATGCTGCACTGTTAGTGTCTGAACAGCCGGCAGGACATGTCAGCTGTTAGCTGCTGTCTAGGTCAAATCCTGCTGAATAAACTTTAGACTAAATAAAACTGTTATTTATGATTTGATTTGGGTCTATGAACTCAATTTTTCATCTTAAACAAACAGTGAATACAAATGCTGGGTATGTACTGTATGTCATGCCATGTTGATACTGTGACATTTAGACAGAGCAGGAATGCAGTTTATTCTCTGGGAAACACAAGACCGGCGAAGCTCTGGATGGGATTATAGCTCGCAGTTTAATTAATTAGCTAAAATAATCTTGTAGTGTGCTCTAAACCTCGGCTCAGTTGACTAGGACACATAGAAGATATCTGCCACAGAGGCTTTATGGTGGAACACATTCAGCTGACTCTGCTCTGTATTAGTATCAGACAACCACTGATAGGGAGGGAATTCATTAAACAGAGAACACACGTGGATGACCATTAACGGAAAATGTCTGCTGTGTTGTCAAAGACTAAATTAAGAAAAAATGAATCGAAGGTCTGAATACTGATCCTTAACCCACCTGGTGTACAGATTATAAACTGAACCACACAATAAGACAGTCAGGAGGTTTATTAGTGACCTCGTGCACATAAACAGAAAATCCAGAATACCTTCAAAGGGAGATTATGAAATTTCGGAAAGAGGAACTATTCTTACAAATAAAAACTTGAATTTATGGGCAATAAAAGGAAACCTTTTGTAGTTCAATACACAGGGGATTTTCTGCTGCAGCTTAACTTGTTCTGGTATGACTAGTAATTTATGTTGGCTATAATGTTTGCTAATGTTGGCAAACCTTTGACAGTTACTGCTTTGTAATTATTAAATCTGTGTTTTGACTTTATTATTATTTGATCTACTTGTTCTACTGTTAAACTATATGTATACAATATGTTTATATTAACATTTAGCATCTTGTAATGACCATTTGTGGCTAAAGTGGCCAATGTCCAGCAACAGTTAAATACTCTTGCTTTAAATTACACTTGTCATCATTTTTCTCTCATTTTGTGTGCAGGACATGGCAGATTACATCGCTTATGTTGCCAAAGACCTCGTCAATCAGAGAGGTAAGAGACTCTAATTTGACATTATGATGAGCTGGGCTTCCTTTGGACTTTCTGGCTCCATTGTGTAAGCAGAAGCTTTTACTCTCATTTCTATGGAAAAATCATCTGTCTTTCACTCTCCCTGTCAGCATGTCACATCCTGGAGTGTCCCCGGGGTCGGGCCGGTGAGGTTATCAACAGCATCGGTCAGGCCTTTGAGACTCGTTTCCGCCAACTTCTCAGCCAAACCCCATCGCTCCTCTCCAACAATCCCAGGTTGTCCACCTGTCTATTGTAGCTGTCTCTAATGGTGTGTTTTTATATTGTATATATAACACATATTCAAAAACAGAGGACAGCCCCTGCACAGGGCAGGCCAGTCGGTAGAGATGGGTTTTGAGACGGTTTTTTTAAGCACTTCACAGACTGAGCTACTCATGTCATAGCTTCTCTATAGCGGAGGCAGTGAAGTGAACATCATGCAATTCTCTGTGTGCAGGTCAGCAGTGAGGATCGGTCACAAATGGAGCCCAGAGGAGACGATAACAGACCAAAAGACCAAGCAGGAAGGTGAAGTCAACGAGCACCGTGACTACTACAATGTGATCCCAGGAAAGATGCCACCCACTGGTGGAATAGAGGACCTGCGGATCACAAGGCAGGAGAACAAACAGGATCATGACATACAGGGGGTAAGAGTTCAACACAAATAATATTTAGTCAGCAGCAGTTTGACCTGAAAAAAGGACCAACTTTTTGCTTCCAAAGCTTTCAACCCCATCCCATGGCCTTCCTCAGCAGATTAAGTTGCTCTGTTGTGTTGTCTCTCATGATCAAAAGATGGAAAATAATAATTATGTAATGTATTAACATTATATTAGATCAGAATATGTTATATATTTGTATTGTACTGTGTAGTATTATATAATTATAGCAACTGAGCAACCTCTGAGGAAAGCCTTAAAGTATGCTTGCAAACTTCAGAAACAACAAGTAAGTAAGTTAGAACTGGTGTTGATGTTTTTGTGGGTAGATTTTAACTCAGGAAGACCTAATGCTAAAGTGATGGAGTGAGTCCTTGGATGTGTGCATATATTGTATATTGTATTACATCCCACTGGAGTGTCTATATTTCTTATTACATATCACTAGTGGACCGCAGAACCACTGAGCAGAACCAGTTGAGCTTTAATGGCATTGTTCAAGGATTGTTGGTAATAACTTCCCAGAATGATTGTGCTAATCTGGAAATTAAGTCAGCAACTTTCCGGTCATGAGCACACACACACACACACACACACACACACACACACACACACACACACACACACACACACACACACACACACACATACACACAGATCTCTGTCTTGTGTGCATGACTCATCTAGTGCTATTGCAGGTTTGTTCGTCTCAGCCTGTTTCACTGTATGAGAACTGCTCCATCACAGAAGAAACTCCAGCTCCACCTGCAGGTAAAACTCAGCATTACACTGCCAGCCCAAATTCAAATATATACTATGTGTCAGTATGAAACTACATTACCATATGTGTTTAATAAAGTGTTTGAACTTTGTTTGAAATGATTAAACCAATTCCACAAATTTGTACACTACAATCACAATAACGGCAATATGTTATTATTAGAATTATTATGAATATTATTTCATCCTTTATTTTGTTGCTGTAACTGTAAAGTCACCACTGTTAAAGTAAAATGAATACTAAAATAAAGTAAGTAAATAAATATAATATAATGATGAAACCAGATTTAAATTACAACCTGATTAAGTGAAACTCATTTAAATGGTTTAAACCAAAGTGTAATCTTAGTTCAAACTACAATTGAAAAACATAATAGGCCAGAATAAATCTCCAGATCAAAACAATAACTGAGAAAAGGCCATGAATAGAGCCATCACTGTTTCATCATGCATTCATCATGAATCTCAACAGGGTTTAGTCCATGCTTTTTCCTCAGAAGCTCACTCAGTTTGCTATATTTGCATGAATAAATTAAAAGCACCTCAACTGTCAGTTTAAACTCCACCACAAGTCAGCCTTTAGTGGTTTAGTTGAGTCGCTGAATAGAGTGAGATTTAAGAAAGCAACACTTAAGATTTGGTGCAACAGAATAGATATAATCGTTGTTTAAAGGTAATTCTGGTTGGAGCAACATTGTTCTGTCCTGTTATATTTTTCCTCTGTTGTATCTCAGTAGTATCTGAGGTCGGTGCTGAACAGTTTCCTCCTCTCTCTGAGACACGGATCCAGGACCTGATCCAGGAGGAAGGCTGGTACCACGGCAGGTGGGTAATCAACAGACCTGCTTCTCCACTACCAGTTTGTCTCCCCTCTTGCTTTCTCAGTAACTTTGTGTCTTTCATCCCAGGTTAGGAAGAGAGCAGGCTGAGTCGCTTCTCACCTGTAGTGGGGATTTCCTGGTCAGAGAGAGCAGCTCTGCCTCTGGTCAGTATGTACTCAGCGGGATGGAGGGAGGCACCATGCGGCACCTGCTCCTGGTGGATCCACATGGACAGGTTAGAGTTGTTGTGTTCAAACACACAAAGCATGAGGAGAGGCGAATGGTATCTGGCCCTAATGTTTAACCTTGTTGTCTGTGTCTTTGTGTGACCAGGTGCGGACCCGTGATCAGGTGTTTCTGAGTGTTAGTCACCTGGTGCGTTTCCACATGGAGAACCAGATGCCCATCGTGTCTGGAAGCAGTGAGCTGTATCTGAAAGAGCCAATCCTGCAAAGACACTAACAAACACATTCATAGACTGTCACATGCATACATTAGTCATTAGACATCAGCAACAGTCACATTGTGCCAAAGCAAAAGAAAAAATGTAAACCTGGGTTTCAACACTTTTAGCTCCTTTAAAATCAACCTGTCAATGTGTCAGACATCACTTCCCATACTATTTTAATATTTGGTCATCAAAGTACATACTGTATTGTTAGATTTTCTGAACATTTGAGTAAATTCTCTACTTGTGCCTCGCTCTGTGTTGTGAACAGCTCGTCTGCAGAACATCTTGTCTCTCTCTCTCGGCCTGAATCTGCTTGTGTTTCCTCGCAGTCTAAGCACGATCACTGGTGTCGGAAGGAAATGACCAGAATGTTGGCAGATTTTCTGAATAATTTTTAACATGCTAAATTTGCCTTGTGTTCGTTTGTTTTGACTTGTGGTTGCATTGTGTCCCCATTTCCCATGCTCGACTTTTGAATTAACTTTTCATTCCACTTGTTTCTTACATTCTGAATTAATCATTCAAATTGTCTTTGTTAGCAGGATCTACAGAAACAGGTTTACAGTTTAGTCCCAGATATGATGACAAATATGCAAATAGTAATGTTCTTGTTCCTTATAAAGTGTCATCTTCATTTTTCTTTACAGAATGGATTACTGGACTTTGTAATTTAAGTCTTGTTTTGTTGTCTTATTTTGGTGGAGTCCAAGGTGGCATTAGTGTTTCCTGAAGAGTTCAATCAAAGTGCTCATTGTACTCAGTGCTGCACAAAGAAGAGGAAGAGTTGTTTGATTTAATAGATAGTTTTATTATTCTGGTGTCAATGTGACCAAAGAAACATGGAGTTGAGAGCGTCTGGTAAGGCTTTTGGAGACACGCACACCCAAATGCACGCATGATTAACTGCGCTGATTTGACTGTGACTCTTTTCTTTGGTGCCAACTTCACATGTTGCAACTTGAAAGCAACTGCAGTTCTGAACAAAGTGTGAAAGGGCCTCACATTATTTGTTCTGCACGTGTAAGGTCAGTATTGTACTAGCAACAGTAGAAACATCATGCAAATATTAGATGGCAACTTCAGAGCAGGAATCTTGTCTGCTGAGGCCCATGAGCATGTTTCATCTTCCAGGTTGTATCAAATGCTCTTTCTAATTGTGACTTTTAAAACTAAAATCTGATTGGCTAATAACTCCTAATTCACATGGTCATCATTAATAACTGAAAATACATGTTTCTTTTATATATATCTTATTATGACTTCAGTTTCTACACTTGAGCCAACATCTGGAAAAATAATCACTATGTAAATCAAGTAATACACATCTTTTCATTTAGCCACACGATGGTGCTATCAGTCTTTACACCAGCTAATTCCCCCTCAGCATACACCCAAATATGTTTTCTTGATTGGCCAAATACTCTCTGGCTAGATTTCTAAAAATTCTTTAAAAAATGTGTTTATGTGGTCATTGCATTTCTTCATAATCTTGTATATAATATGTTCATGATGAAATATGGCAAATACATATATGCTCAAACCACTGATTTAAACTACATAGGCATCCTGATTTGTTACTCCGGTGTTCTTGAAACAGATGTGTGTCAGAAAGAGTGGTGAAGATTACGTGTGGTAAACAGCCTATAATAATTGCTGCAACTCTTCTCCCTTAGTTTTCAGCAGCCTGTCACTTGCAGATTTTGGTGAAGTGAAAGATGACTGTGTGCTGAAAGTATGCAGCTGACTGTTTTCGGGCTGTGGCCCTCATCGTCCTCTGAGAGGCTCGGAGGGTCTCGCCCACATTAATCACCCTCAGCACAGCTTGTTAGGCTGGGATCGGGGAACCACTGTCAGTTTATGGGGAAAGAAGCAGCTCTGCTAAAGACTGACTGACACTGATAGATTATCTAAAGAAAAACAACACTTAAAAACTTTCTGTTCAGATAATTCTGTCAAATGTAATCACAGATCTCACATAGCTTCCCACAATCCTTAGCTTTTGGGGTGTCAAAAAAGAGGGCTTATCTGGCTTGTTACGAAGAGCAGGAAAAGAACATGTCTGAAATGTAATCTCTGCTTTTTCCTACACACTTTGTGCACAAGTTTCATGTGATAATGATATCTGCATCTTATCTGATTCAGTCAGTAAACAAACAGAAACTGAAAATGTCTCTCGCACAACTATAAATCAGATAACTATCATGAAAGCTATCATAAGTGTGAAATTAAGTGATTTTTCAACCAAGTGAAGTGATTTTCCTGCTTCTATTACGTCCCTCTGGATTTTCTCTGAGTCACACGGGCCTCGCCCAAAACAACTCACCAAGAACAGCAATGACCTAGTGTGTGATGCCATTCTTTCAGCCTTGTGAGGCCTGCTGATGGTCACATGTTGTCAAATCTGTGAGGTCACTGTTTGACCTCTGACCCCTCATTCATGTCAAAGCAGCAGCTGGTAACCTGTGTAGGCAGTTTAGGGAGGAACATAAGCTGGGTCCATTTCTGAGCGATTCTCCTTTTAAAGGGATGAAAACTAAAGAGATCACTGTAAATATTCCACTTAACACAGCACTTTAACATTTTAGCTATCAACACACTATGTATCCGGTACCAAAGGGTCTTTTAAAGTAATTTCTAACTTCCAAATTTACTTAGTATATTATAAGAGAATTGTCAAATTGTAGTTGCTTTACTTTGGGAAATGATGTGGGCTAAGTACCTGTGCTCTACAAATGAAACAGATCATAATGGTCACTGCGGATAACTATTTTACTTTACATCTATCATTTACTTAATATATACTAACTTCAACCGGAAAAAAACATTTAAAATACCACTACTCATAACTCTTACAATGAGAACAGTAACTTCAATCATTGATTAGTTGAGCAGCAAAAAAGTGTTTGGACAAATCAGTCAGAATCAGAATCAGGTTTATTGCCAAGTATTTACGGAAATGGAATTTGCCTTGTTGTTTTAGTGCATTTCAGTAAACATAGTACGAGAACATGCAATGTAAAAGCCAGCATTTTGAATAAGTCAAGTTAGGGCGACATTTATCTCTATTTCTATCTCTATATCTTTATTTCAGAGATTTTAGAATTCAAAAGATTTATCGATTAATTGTGAAAATAATCAGCACATGAATCGATGATAAAAATAATAATGAGTTGTAGCCATATTAACATATTAAATGGCCACTGTGTTCACCTGTAACCTATTTTATGCTAATCTAATTAAAAAACATGTACAAGTAGTCAGCAGCAGCAATAGATGCAGTATCACCACTTCCACTTTCAAGATAAAACACTGAGGAGTTAAGCTTTGAGGACAAACATCATTGGCCAGCAGGTTGATTATGAGTCTGCATTTAAAACTACAGTAGACACATTATCACATGTGTGTGTGCATTCCTTGAACCCAGCCAGTGACATGACATGACTCTGAAACAGGAAATGATAAACATTCAGAATAATCTTCAGGTTCTGTAGCTTTGGTTCAGAGCATTAAAAAGCCTGAACTCTTTGAATTCCTTTATAAAATAAACTTGAACGCTGATGAGCTTGAGGGCATTAACTTTACACACACACACACACACACACACACACACACACACACACACACACACACACACAAACACGCATTGCACATATGACGAAGCATTCCCAGCCCCCGAAGCGCCTTAATGGAACAATTAAAGTCATAAAAAGCGGCCAGAGTACGAGAGCATGAAATTGTTCCTCGTTTCAATGTTATCAGAGTCACACAGAGTTCAAATCTGGGAGGAAACAAAACAAGACTTGTCCACTGACTGGGCCGTTTTGCAGCAGTTTCTGTCATGCCAAAATCTACACGTATGTTCCTCCAGAGACGGCGCAGAGAAGGAGACGTGTGAGTCATGTAAGGTTTGCGAACAAATGCACACAAACAAATAGATGGACTAGTTTTTGTGCCTGGTTCTGTTTCCTGTTTCCACAAGTCAGGAACTAGTGAGGGCATGCTGTGCAGAGCAGCGAGCCAGAAGTCTCTGTTAAATGAGTATACAGTAAGTTTCTGTTGGCCAGAGTCAGTGCAGAATAGATGAATGTGTGTGTAACCCCCACAGTGATCGCCTCACTCCTCAGCAGTGCTCTACTTGAGCTTTTACCTCCCTCTACTTCTAGGCCTCAGCCCTCTACCCCGGCTTAGCATGACGGCTTGTCTCTGAAGCTCTGATGGGTGTGTGGACTGTTGGCTGTTGGCAGGCCTCTCTGGCGGAAACACACACACACACACACACACACACACACACACACACACACACACACACACACACACTCTGTGTCCTCAAGCACAACATGGCCTGGAGTTTCTTTACCTCTTTCAAATCTTCATCTTTCCACTCTCTATTTATCATTGCCTCTTTGGAAACTAGGTCAGTGTCAGTTCATGCCATTAGCTTCTGCTCCAAGTTTATGACTTTGTGTGCAGGCGTCTCTGTGTGAGTTTGTGTGTGCGTGTGTGTGTTGTTGTGTGTGTGTGTGTGTGTGTGTGTGTGTGTGTGTGTGTGTGTGTGTGTGTGTGTGTGTGTGTGTGTGCATGTTCATGTTCAGTTAGCAGCAATGCTTATCTGCCACTTGGCTTAAGACCTTCCTTCAAAATGTTATCATGCTCTGTGCCGGTGGATTGGAATTAAGTCTGCATTTGTGTGTGGGTGTGTGTGTGTGTGTGTGTGTGTGTGTGTGTGTGTGTGTGTGTGTGTGTGTGCGTGTGTGTGATATGTGTGTGTGTGTGACACGATGAGGGGGTGGGGGATTCCAGGATTCTTGCACGAGGCAGCAGGCAGATGTGGGAGACTTGAGTCAAAACTTTTCTGTTGGCCAACTTCAAAAGGCAACTTTCCCTCCAGTGTTGGTCTCTCTTCGCGCTCCATTCCTCTGCCGTTTCCTCATGCTTTGGCCAGAAGTGTACACTTCTCCCTTGGATTTCAAGCAGAGGCTGAGATCAAACTTGGATTCTAACAAACACCAGGAGGGATGATTCAGTGAATCTTTGTCATGCTGAGACTTTCTGTTTGTGGTTTTCCTAGAGCACCTGGGGCGTCTTTAGCAGCTCAGAAAACATACTTTAAATTGTTTTTTTATCACTTTGATACTTTTCCTAATTTTATGAGATTTTGCTTATTAATATGATTTTAAACTAATGACATGTTTTAGAAGCTATATAAAAGCATGCATTACTTCTGATCTCTGAGACTAGCTCATAGTTAAATGCAAAGGAATTTCATATTCTCTCAGTCTGTGATTGGTTTCCTCCCAGAACTCATATGTGTTTGAATTTCTTTATTGTTCATAAAAGGGAGTTTGACCCTAAACATTAACATCACTTCGTGTGGTACCGTACATTTGTCTCTGAATTACTTTTTGACAAACAAATGTAATATATACTTGTTCATACATAGCCCATATGATATATAAAGCTAGAAAACAGTTCCTTATTTGGTGTAATAACATTGCTGAATGGTCATTTCCATCATCCTTATTGAATGTGACGGCTCAGTTTGTGGCAAAGGGAAGGGTTACAACTTCAACACTTTTCTACATATTGGGTTTTAAAGTCAGAAGAAAAAAAATTGTTGAAGGAAAAATCAGTTGATTTAAAATGATTATTATTAGCCATGCCTTTCTATGGCAATCTAGTGCCATTTGTGCCATTTGCCTAGGTGTCATTTGGTCCACCACTTTGGCCCACATTTAATCATTTCAATTATTAGATGGATTTGACTTTTGTATAGACATTCACAAAATGTCAGTTTGTCCAATGATTAGACCAAACACCTGCAAAAGTAATGACATCAGCCTCAACTGTACTTTGTGTTGAGGACTAATTAGCAAATTATTGTGAACATGCTAAACATCGGCATGTTAGCATAGTCATTGTGACCACGTTATTTTACTGTTGTTAGCATTTAGCTTGAAGCTAAATGCTAACATTTGTAGAGTGTCAGTCAACGATGTCAAAGGTTAAATTCTTTTCATCTACAGTATCTTTGTTGAAAACCTTTTTTTCTGTCATCCTCCTAACCTCCCCTTCTGTTCTCCCTTTTGAAAAAAATATTTGTATTTGTATCGGAAATGATGCCCTAGCATTATTTAATTACATTAATACTGGTGTGTGCATATTAGTATATTTCTCTATGTGTCAATTTGCATGGAGTGTGTTTATGGGTCTCTCTACATCTGTGCTGAGTGTCTCTTACAGTTGGTGGCGGCCAACCCCTGGTGGGAAAACTTAACAGGGAATGTTTTCCATCCCTAAGATGGTCAGATTTGTGTGGGGGGACACTGACTCTGCATAAATCACATGTGGAGGGGAGATAAGTGGGCGGCTAGACCAGCCTGGATGGATGGTTCAAGACAAAAATACAATCCACTGTGCCCCACAGGGGACAAACCCTGACTAAATCTGTGTGAATTCAAACAGTGTGTTGTCAAAATTACACAAACACCTTATTACAATTCAATATTACAAATCACAGCCCCGAAAACTACCATGAAGTTGAATCAATGGCAATGTGTAGGAAAATATATTAAGCTAAACACTACAAAGGGTAATATTTATAGCAGGGCAAGTGTATTTCAACAAGGTATTACCTCAAGTGGGCTTCTATAAAAACATAGTTCAACATTTTGGGAAATATGCTTAAAGTCTTTTCTCATGCTAAGAGTTAGGTGAGAAGAGATTGACACCACTCTCCAGATATCTGTCCGTTAAATGTTAAGCTACTGACAAGAGATTGTTAGCTTAATTTATCTTAGCCTAGGCCAGTGTTCAGACTGGGAGCGCGGCGAAACCGCTTGCCAGCACCTCTACTGTCACATTACGGGGTTAGGCTATGGTGTAGTGAGGGCAACTTGGCTCCAAAGCTATGTCATAGTTGAGGTGTGCCTCCTCAAAAATATAAGTAGGCCTATGTTTGTGCTACAGAACTGTAATTGATCAGCTTGAGCTACCTATATTTTGTCCTAAAAGTAATGTTTTCTTTTGTCATTGTACTTAGCAATCAGTGCAGTGAAGACACAAGCATGAAACAAGGGCAGAGAGAGGGGTAGGCTATGACATCAGAATCACAAATCCTTTATTAGTCCCACGACGGGGAAATCTACATACAACTAAGGTCCCCTGGCAAAATTAAACAGGGGACATTATGCACCTTAACCATCATCATGACACCCTGATTGCTGTGAACACACGTTTAACAAAGCCATCTCTGCTGCAAACCTTCTGCTCACCAGGTTTACAGCTCTCTACGGTGAATGGAGAAACATAAACAAAGCGATTGTAACACTATCTCTAAGTGTCAGCCCACTGTGGCTCTATATTACAAAGTAAATGGAAGAATGTAAACACAATTACTGCGAGGAATATAATTAAAGCCCCATCTAGCGGATATATCAACGGTGGAAAATCTGACAGTGAACCATAAATCAAAACCTGTGGCACAGGTATCTCGCCCTGTGTGTTGACCAGCTAAATCCAGTTTAAAGCTAACTACAGTAATTCAGTTGCATTCCTTCGTTTAATCAACAGTCATCACTGTGAGGGCGACTCCTGGAAGTCACTGCTCTTTTGAACACTTTAATGTTTGTATGAAATGAAACAAACAAGATATAACTTGTTAATTATTGAGCTTTTAGAGGTGAGCAGATTGTGTTACTTTGGACAGAAGCTAGCTGTTTCTCCCTGTTTCCAGTCTTTAGGCTAAGCTAAGCTAAATGGCTGTCGGCTGTAGCTTTATATTTAACAGATAGACATGAGAGTGATATCGATCTTCTTATCTAATTCTCGGCCAGAACGCAGAAAAGCATTTTACCCAACCTATTCCTTTAAAGGCCCTTCCATTTGTCCATTGTGTGCGACATGCATACGAAAGTTACTACACACTTAAACTTTGTGTGTGTACACTCCTGGGTGTGTATATCAGCAGATTCAAGAGTGTTTATTTCCGACATTGAGGTATGGTATGCGAGGGCCTTTCTCAATACTCTTCTCCATCCATGGGGGGTGTTCTAATTCAACGTCCTGTTTTCTCAATCAGGAGTGACGCCAGAGGCAGAGTACGGCCAAAAAACATCCAGGGTGAGTACACCAGCTATTAAACTTGCTCCCAGGACACTTAGAGATGACTCATACTGTCAAACTCCGGTTCCCCCTCTCCTCCTCCTCATAGCTGTTGCTTAAAAGAAGCATCCTCACCATGAAAGAGACCAATTACAACTTTTTATGACCCGAAAATATCTGTTCTGTTCTTCTGGGGAAACAATTTCTAAGGGAAATAAGTCCATGCAATGCCTAGGTACACACAAGGAAAATGATCCATTTGGAGGCGAAAAGGGATTCTTCCGAGTTATTTTGTGGTTATGTTTGATTCTGTGCTGCAGCAGTGTATATGTGTAGTGTGTGTGTTAGTGAAGGAGACCATATGTGATAATAGACGGCTAAGTCCAAACAGTTGATAGAATTCTATCATTACATTATCCTCATGACAAAAAAGCAACAGAGGCCAAACTCCAGATTTACAAGTAACCCATTAAACACACAGAGAGAGAGAGAGAGAGAGAGAGAGAGAGAGAGAGAGAGAGAGAGAGAGAGAGAGAGAGAGAGAGAGAGACAGAGAGAGTGTGTGTGTGTGTGTGTGTGTGTGTGTGTGTATGTGTGTGTGTGTGAGAGAGAGAGAGAGAGAGAGAGAGACAGAGAGAGAGAGAGGAGAGAGAGAGAGAGAGAGACAGAGAGACAAAGAGACAGAGAGACACAGAGAGAGTGTGTGTGTGTGTGTGTGTGTGTGTGTGTGTGTGTGTGTGTGTGTGTGTGTGTGTGTGTGTGTGAGAGAGAGAGAGAGAGAGAGAGAGACAGAGAGAGACAGAGAGAGAGAGAGAGACAGAAAGAGAGACAGAGCGACAGAGAGAGAGAGAGAGAGAGAGAGAAAGAGTGAGAGAGAGAGAGAGTGTGTGTGTGTGTGTGTGTGTGTGTGTGAGAGAGAGAGAGAGAGAGAGAGAGAGAGAGAGAGAAAGAGTGAGGAGGGGGAGACTCATTTCTGCTGCAGCTCATTTTCTTGAAATATTTCACATGAATATTGGCAGCCGTTGTGCTGCAGAAGACAAAAGGAAATGAACCGTGGCTGCTGGAGCCAAAGACAACACACAGTGTGAGAAAGTCTCGCTACAGTTACTGCTCGGAGCACAGTGAGAGACAATCTCAATCTAAGCTATTAAAAACTGCCTTGGGATATATGAAACACATGAACACAGAAAATGAGATGGTGAAAGAAGTGACGTAACCGAAGAAAAATGAGCTTCTGTCGCAAGAAAGAGTAAGAAACAAGGAAATTAAAGAACTCAAAGTTGTGGTATTATTATATGATAATAAATTGGTTGCCTGGTGTTTGGTATTGAAATACTCTACAGGAAAAAATCAGACTACACTCTTGAAAATGATTATCCACCCTCTGTTTAAGTCTTGCTATTTCAGGATTTCTACTTCAGCCATTTCAGGCCGGAGGAGAAAACATTCCCAAAATCAAACCCACGCTCAGTTCCTCACAGTAAGGGGATTAACCGAGAAAAGGATGGCTTGAGACGCAGAGGTGGGTGGGGGCAGAAGGAGGGTGGGGTGGGGGACGTGGTGTCTTACTGTAAATGACACCTCCTCCGTGTTGATGAAGAGCAGAGGGTGACTCTGTTCTGCTGGGCATCAGTTTTCTCCCACACTACATCATGTTGATGAGAACCATGACTTGAAGCTTCACGAGAAACAAACCTGCAGTACACTCAGCTCTGACGTCTCTCTAACAATGTGGTCTGTGTGTGTTTTATGTGAGTGTTGCGTTTGAGTACACATATGCTTGTCTTTAGTGGTGGTGTCTCTGCTTTGTTATCCAAAATGTCCACAGCATGTCAGAGTGTTATGTCTCAAATTATTTTATTATTATTACTAATGCATTAAAGGGAATCCCCCCTCCCCCATTAGAGACCTCCTGAAAAAATGATTTGAGTGACACTACTGGAGTAATCTCAGTGTCGATTTGGAGGGAACACATGTGTTCCAATGTAGAGGCTGACATTTTGGGATTAATATAATGATCATGATTACAGGGCTGACTACAGCTGTCAGGTAAATGCAATAGAGTAAAAATAACTATAATTCCCTCTGAAATGTAATGAATTAGGAGAATAAGTAGCTTCAAAAGATACTCAAGAAATACCTAAAAACTGTACTGAATAAGGAATAGTTCAACATTTTAGGAAATAGTCTTGTTTGCTTTCGTGCCAAGAATGAGATAATACGATTTAGATTTTTAGATTTATACTACTCGCATGTGTTTACTGTAAATATGAAGTTACAGCTAGCAGATGGCCAGTTTAGCTCAAAGACTGGAAACAGATAGTCTGGATCAGTTCAAAGTTTAAAGGTTCAATGTGTAATTCTGAGCCACCTGCTCCAAAGAAATAGGGGGCAGTATTTCACATCTAAACTGGGCCCCTACAATCTCTAATGTTTACATTTTAGTTGTAGTAGTTTGGCATATTAATGTATTATTTTACTGTATTGCATTTATTCTTGTGTAATGCAGTCAGTCAGTCAGTGGGCAAGAACACCCACATTTGACAAAATTGCTGAAACTCTGAGAGCCGGTCAAAAACCCTGCTGTCTTATAATCACAGGCTGATCATCTGTGTTTACTGGGGCACTAATGTTAACCGGGTCTGTAGTCTGTTTATTGGACTAAATCAAAAGTGGCAGAAACTAGAAAACGACCCACATATTCATCTCGTCTTCCCGGTGGCGGCGCAGCCAGGAGAGAAGACGGAGCCCCAGTCAGCGGCCGAAAAGACTTGAGCTCAACCAGAACAAGCCCCAGCGCCGGCAGTCACAGCGGGCGGCTGGACCTGTGTAACAACAGCAACAGGGAGTTTGCAGTCCCCCGGTGCTGGCACTCGAGCTAACTGCTACCGAAAGCTATGGTTTTTTGGCCGGGGCTGCCACCTAGCAGCTGTGAGGACGAAGCGAGGGGGGTTTTCTCGTTTCTGCCACTTTGAATATATTTCAATAAACAAACTATAAAACAGACACGGAACATGGCTGTAATAATTACAAGTCAGACAGCTGTACTTCCTCTCCCTCTGGTCTGAGGGCAGACTGGAGCTATGTCTCACTATCGCTTCTAGAGGGACAAGTGGTATTACATTATAGAAGCGGGTCGATGCCCAACCTCAAGTGTGTAAAAGCCAGTGAGCTGTATCTGCCTCCGACCAACCCACCACAAAACACTTTGCGCTCTCATCCCAGCTTTTCACCCTCATCCCATCTCAGCCCCTCACATCCAGGACACCCTATGTTTCAGAGGTTGAAGAGAGAGAGAGAGAGAGAGAGAGAGAGAGAGAGAGAGAGAGAGAGAGAGAGAGAGAGAGAGAGAGAGAGAGAGAGAGAGAGAGAGAGAGAGAGAGAGAGAGAGAGAGTCTAGGCTCCAAGACGACCAGGGAGAGGCTGTTTTACTGTCAAATAATCCAATCAACCACTTCTGCCCTCTGCCTTTCCCCCAGACTTTCTCATTCCTCGACTCAAGACCTTTTATCTTTTCCTCGGGACCTTTGTCTCTTCTGCCAACTCATGCATACCATTTTACAGTAATTGATGTTCTTCTCTTACAACAAGTCCAATATTAAGATAAGTTTCTGTTCTCATTTACAATCTTATATCACCAAACTTACTTACCAGTACTTCTATTAATATATTACTTCCATTATTATGGAGAACAGGGACGTGGGTCAGAATAATATTTCAGTGACAAGATAATGAAAGCAAAAGAGAGGGAAAGGATGTTTTCAGAGAGTTCTCAGTCAGTGAACTAGCTGCAGTGAGTAGCAGAGAGAAGACAGAAGAGAAGGTGATCTGCATCTGTGATTATTAACTACTCCATGGTGGTTAACAGCTCTCTTAATGAGTTAATGAGAGCCTTGGTAATAACTTACAAAGAACACGGAAGAGCCTGTTCTCAATGGCGAGCTGCATTAGTTTGTATAATGATGGAAGGTCAAGGAAATTGCCTGTGACAGCAATACTTCCAGATAAATAAATCCAGAGTGGAGGTTTGACATGCATCTTGTTTAACATACAGTATACAGTACCAGTCAGAAGTTTGGACACAAGTTTTGACTGGTGCTGTAAAGTTTCTGATTGAACGTCTTGGTATTTTGAATTTATGAATAACAGATGATGGTGGAAAGTCAAGTCATTTTACATAATAAAAATGTATATTTATTTATTTAAACAGCAAAATATCACTAATCACAACTTTGCATCAAGGGACTTTACAATCTGTACAGCATACAACACCCTCTGCATTTTGACCCTTGATTCAGAAAAGGAAAAACTCTCTAACTAGTTCATTTGCTCAAATACTGTACTTAAGATAATGTTCCGTTACTTAATTATATATATTTTTCTAATAAGATGATTCAACTGATGGCAGAGGTCAGGAGAGAGTTCTATGTTAATGACGTGAGTCTTTGGATCTTTTTAGTAAAGTACTGCGTCATCAGCATATAAAGGGGCTGAGATATTTACATTCAGAAAGTGAGGTTAATAATATGGAAGAAAATAAAGTAATGCACCTATTGTAGACTGTTTATTTATTCTATTATGCAGCTGGCAGAAAGATGAGTTTGAACTTGTTGTAGTGATGACCATGAGAGCTGCAGAGCCATGTTCAAATTACACACAGAAGGTCGTGGGCAGGCAGGGAGAAAGGGAGTTTACAAAGGGAGTAAATTGAGAAATTTATGAAACTGTAGATGGGGCGGCCTCCAATATTTTGATAAAGTGTTTGGGGGTTTACAGGGCGTGTTTTGGGAGGCTGTCTAAGTGAGAGCTGCTGTACCCCAAACAGAACATAACTATTAAAAAATAATCGTTTTTCAAGGTCACTGATTAGAACAAGTTGAATTGGATGGAGGTTATTAAGAGCAAACTTGCAGGATTTCACTGTGGTTGCACTCTGGGTGCTGCCTGACAGTTGGTTGTCTTGAGGCAGACAAAGCCTCTTGGCAGTCGGTTCAGGAGTAAACGTGGTCTTGTCAGCAGTGATGGAGAGGCCTTGCAGAGGGCAGGACTTTCCAAAGGGAAAAAAAGCAGAGCAGTGTTGTTGAGACTAAGTTTGAGATGGTGGGCAGACGTCCAACTGGAGATGTCAGCGCAGCTAGTGGAGATGCGTGCCTCAACCTGAGTGTCAGAGGATGGAAAAGAGAAGTTGTGGAAGTTAATAATATATATACTATCCTGTGCACCACATGAAAAACTACATAAGCCTGTTGGAGGACGCCAGGCAGGTCATCGCCATTTTCTTTACAGAAGAGGTGCAGAAATGTGTTCAGGGTTGTGGTTCAGAGGCATAGTGGTTTGGGTCAAATAAATAAAATCCAATGTTTTTTTCTCAACCTTGCACTTCAGAAATACTGTGATCATATTTCATATAACTATTGTCTTGAACAAAACTATAAAATCTAATTTGCAAAATCAACACATAAGCTATGAATAAGTGCAGGTTGAGGCTGTGTTTGGACATGTGTGGGAGGAGAATGTGTATAATAATAACAAGAAGAAAGAAGGAAAAAAGCTAATAGTGGAAACTAATGCGGTTGAATATACAGTGTCAAGAGGTTTTAGAGTGATAGCATACTTGAGAGAGCAGCCAGGCTGACTCTATATTTGCTGGGTGTGGCTGCAGACATGAATGAATAAGTGTGTGTGTGAAAACTATCACTGCACTGGACAAAATTCCTCAAAACATACTGTATGTTTTGAGGAATTTTGTCCAGTGCAGTGATAGTTTGCACAGTTTAAATATGTATAGGACATAATTCAATGTTAAATGAAGAGGAATTAAACTGTTTTCATATTTCATTCATTCGGACAAGATTGGGATTTTGTGAAGTAAAGTGTGTCCTTGACTTCTGGGTTCTGACAAGCTTAATGCAAATTCACTATCATCATTTTGGATCATCTTTCTACAGTAAAAGAGCATTGTAAAAGTCTTATACTGTTGTAATAACAATGCTTCATGATCTATTTTTGATTCTGAGATTATGAAGACTTCCATTTGCAGTTTTCTCCTCCAGCAAGATTATAGCTTAGTACTCTTATAACATTGGGAAGAACAACCGTCTGCAGCTGCAGTTTCAATGACTTACTGTAAAAAAGAAGAAGAGAAAAAGTATTTTATTAACGGGTATAACAACATTTATAACTCATTATTACCAAATAAAACATAATAAATACCAGCCCAGGCATCAACACTTGGTATCAGTTGTTCTTATTAATAGTTTATAAGTGATATATAAAGAGTAAGTAAATTATTCATCAACATTTACAACGTATTCCTTTTGCTTATCAGGAGGATGCACATGCCACATTTTACAGTAAATAGTGAACAGGTGCATTGTTTAAAAACAATGCAACCAAAAACAAACTAAAAACCTAAAATTAGATTATTTATGATTATTTAGATTTATTTATTCACATATTTTGGAGTGTATTACAAGCTCTGTATACTTCTTCCACACCTTTCTGGGTTGACTATAATGTTATAGTAACCGTTAAAAGTCCAAGCTAAAGGTCCAGAGCTTTTCTTGTGCAATTTTGCACTCAAGCTTTTTGTATCGCGAGAGCAGGGGAAGAAAGGAGAAAAAAAGTTTTGGGGAAAGTTGAGCAGAGCAGGGATGAGGAAAGAGTTCTGCTGTGAGAGAGACGCAGTGAGTTTTGCCATTCTCATCCTCTGGAATGCATCAGCTCCTCTAACTTATCTGTGCAAAGTCAACAAACAACTGGATGCGCACGAGCAGACTCCAAAACTTACGATGCACATCTATTTATAGCAGTTCAGCGAAAGGTTTGAGTAACTTTTCTTCTTCTCCGCAGTTTTCTTCTAAACGTTTAATCAGCAATACCTGCAAGTAAGAGTGAAGTAGTCCTCTGTCGGGTCTGAGGCGAATCTCCTGTTCGGGAGACAAGGTAAAGTAATTACTCACTCCTGCGCAATTCTGCACATTATCATTTTTACACTGCATGCTTTTGCGACTGTGATCTGAATAATTTTTTTACTTAATAATGGTAGAAGTCATATCACACCAGCCACTTCTCAGAGAGCAACAGAGTTGTTTTTCTTTTATGCACAGCATCTCCTGCACTCTCCTCTGCGTCTTTAACACACTTTTTTTTGTATTGTTTTGCAGCTTTGACTCCAGACTGCAGAGGTCGACGGGACTGGGAAACGAGTTTAGGAGACTTTTATTCTCCCGAGCACTGGAGTTGTATACACTTGAGACTGGATATGCCGGACAGTAAGCGTAGGGGACGGCTGCTGCAGTTGGCCGTGGCTCTGGCGGCCTTGCTGTCGCTCTGCGCCGAGCTTGGAGACGCTGCAGAGGTGGTGGACATCGAGGACAGCGAACCGACGACCAAGCATACCGACTCCAGAGCCAGCAGGGCCAAGAGAAGGGGAGGGTCGGACGTCCTCAGAGGGTAATGTCACTATAATAATCCCTATTAGTCCAATTTGCGAACATTTTTCTTTCCTTCCACTATGTGCCAGTTTTCCCACAACTTTAAATTTAAATGAGCATCTTACCCTTTGAGTGGGAGCAGGTGTCTCTTCTCACCTAAAACTTGCTAGTCGTTCAGGATCATTGAAGGTCAGAATCTTTTTTTTTAAAACAAGGCACACTGTAGAAACCCATGGGTGATATTGTCTGTGATGGGAAGTTTGGAGCAAAGTTTAGTAATTAAATTCTGGCAAGAATATCACATTCCTGCTGACTGCAATAATAAATTACATCCAAACAAAGGAGGCCATTGGTCGTGGCAGAGAGAGAGAGAGAGAGAGAGAGAGAGAGAGAGAGAGAGAGAGAGAGAGAGAGAGAGAGAGAGAGAGCGAGCGAGAGAGAGACTAACAGCCTAATCCTCTTTCTGGCCAAAAACACCACACCCCAGTTGTGGATAAATCACATCTGCAGCTGTACACAGTGGGTCATTGCTGGAGAGGTTGCGTGAGTGTGCATGTGAAGAGAGAAAGAGAGAGAGAGAGAGAGAGAGAGAGAGAGAGAGAGAGAGAGAGAGAGAGAGAGAGAGAGAAAGAGAGAGAGAGAGAGAGAAAGACAGACAGACAGACAGAAAGAAAGAAGAAAAGAAAAAAAGAAGTCTGTGTCCAGTGATGACAGCAAACAGCTGATGAAGGTCACACAGTAGACAGCTCAATGAGCATTCTCCACAGGCATTTTTATTTGACATGCTTTAAGTTAATTTATCAGAACATCTGGGTTCAGAGGCAGGAAGTGCATACGGGCTGCATACTGTGTCACGCTGACTTACCAGTGTAAGAATGTTTCAGAGATTCATTATTCACCTCGTAGATCTGTATGGAGTTACACTACAGTATATACACTGACCCTTGGGTCAATACATGCCCAGTGGGTTATTACAGTTTCACATATGTAGGCCTGTCACAGACCTGTAGGTGGCAGGATGGCCCAGGCCTTCACTTCCATGTCAGATGGAAGTGAAGTATTTTTTTTACAGGTGCATCAAATTTTTTTAAATAACCTTGTGCAGCATAATATTTTCCTCAGCAACAATATTTTTTATTAGGAAGTGCCAAATGCTGCATGCCGGGCGGCGCCCGACAGTAGCAGGAGCACCGCAAGTAGCACACACCATAACATAGACCAGTGGTTCCCAATCTAAGGGTCGAGACCCCTACAGTGGGTCACACGATGAATCTACGTAAGGGATCACTACTAGATAATATGTCTTTAAACTCTTTTCTTCCTGTGAAATACATACTAGTTTGACTTGTTCAGGACTTAGAAGTAGGTACTGATTCAGTAATACTGATATCGTCTTTTCCCCTCTTTTGAAGAACTAAGATGTTAATAATACATTTGTATGGATGCACTTTGCATAAACTAGCCACCTAAAAATATCATGCTTAAATTTTTTTTAAATACATAGCCCACAATATGACTCAGTTATGCAATACTGCTGCTTCTTTATTAAACCTTTTCATACACATAACTTTTAGCAGCATTTTGATTGGTCAGCATCATTCAAATATTCAAAATGAAATTTAAAGTTGTTGAGTTATATCCAGTGTAAAACACTGGATATAACTGATCCTGTGATTTTTGCCAGAATCGCACTGATGCGATACCGAATATTGGATTGGCAAATCTCTATCAAAAAAAGAAGGAAAAATCACTTTCGATTGAGTTGCTCACTACTCATGACACTCATGCTTTGCTGTATATTATGTCGTCACAAGCAAACATGTGTTCTTACAGTATATGGATCAGTGATCAATGAGCTTCCAGCAATCGAGGGTCTAAGGACAGAGGGTGTTGCATGTCGTCTAGATTGTAAAAAATATCTGTGATTATGGTCTAAATTAATAAAGTGGACTTGAGAGTCATCTGAACTGTGTGACATGGATTATTGACCCTTTGCTGCTGCGTCTTCCACAGACCAAATGTGTGTGGTTCAAGGAACAACTGCCTACTGCTGCCCAGGCTGGAAGACTCTGACTGGAGGAAACCAGTGCATCGTCCGTGAGTATCACCTCCAATATTCCTATACTGCTGTACATTCAGGTCAGGTAGAATATGTAACTTTACTTTACCTTATTTATTGCAACTTTAAGGGCAAAAAAATAATGCAAACATTGTCTAATACAAAAATATGAATACTAGTAGCTGCTTTCTAGACAGCAACCTTTTCTTAAATTATTAATCAATTATCTGACTCATCTGTCTTTTCTATACAGGTTTGTTAAAATGCCTTTTTTAAATTTGATGCATAATATTTGTCCATTTGCCAAATTATTGGGACTCATTTATGAGACTTACTCAGGTACAAACCAAATATCGCTATTGAATTGTTTAAAGGTGTTTGATCACCCAATAATGTAACATAAGCAAAGGGCTATTGTAGCTAATAGAGCTCATAAAACAAATGGAAATTAGTTATTAATTTTCATCCATTTCCTCTGGTATCCTGGCAGTGGTTTCTTTTCCCTTTCTTTGTGTTTGCTCTCTCTCTCTCTCTCTCTCTCTCTCTCTCTCTCTCTCTCTCTCTCTCTCTCTCTCTCTCTCTCTCTCTCTGTCTCAGGAAAGTCTGAGAGGCTGTAGAGTTGTGTGATTGCAGTCTGGCTGGTTGGCTGGCCGGATGCCTGTCACGGCTCTAATGACATTGTTTAGCAGTGGGGTTCAGGGAGTAGGGGTCAGTGGCTGGACTCTACCTGATGGGAGCTGGGGGCAGGGGACCATGCCAACAACAGTCAGTGGGAAAGAGAACATCTCAGCGAAAACAGCCAGCGCCAACTCAAAACACACACTGGTACACATTAATGGCAACAAAATTCAAAGAAGAAAATACCGTTGCCAAGTCGGCTTCTATAACTTAACCATAATGAAGGTTAAAAGGAAGGTTTGGCCATATTTGGACTGTGGTCTGTTTGAATTTTGAAGTATTATAGATGAAAGTTCAGAATGAGGTTTAGATCATGGCCTAAGTTGCAACAAAAGAAATTCAAACCTGAAATGTAAAACCTGCAGCGGACAGTTTGACAAGCAACAGATACATAACATAAGTTTCTCTCACGCACAATCAAGACAAATCCTGGCACCATAATGAGAGCATTGGACTGTTGATTTATCTTGCACCTGACAAATGATGTTTTTTATGTTGTTTAACCAAGTGTCATGTTCCTCTTTGCAGCGATCTGCCGGAGTTCATGTGGAGATGGTTTCTGCTCCAGACCCAACATGTGCACCTGCCCCAATGGACAGATCGCCCCATCCTGTGGATCCAAGTCAGGTCGTTAAACAGCACGTCCTCTTTCCCAAGGAGAGAACTCCTTTGAAGCTTGCTATCACCAGCTAGATGGTTTTATATGCATAGATGAGGGAGTTAACTGGTATTTGGCCTATAGATAAACACAGTAATGGTATGATTTATGTAAATAGGAGTATTTGTCAAAACTAAGGTTTTTTTGGAACGTACGGCCTTGACCGTCCCCCTGGCTTTGCTTCTTTTGTTTTTATAAAGGAGTTGTAATCTGAAGAAAAACATTTAACTATGCAGTTACAATAATGACATGCAGTGACACATGATGAAAACCACGCAGTCTTGTCATATATTTTCCTCTCTGGGATAAAAATAAAAGAAATTGTAAATAAATTGGCTCAGATTGTTTTAGACCGCACTTAGCAGTTAGCATCTTTATTTTCAAGTTTTCTTCTCGTCATCATGAGTAATGATCACTAACTCACATGATACAAATGTCCCTTGAAACTGTGTCAAGCACTTGATACATGTTGCAATCATGTTCTTGCAAATAGCGGTTTGTGTGTGTGTTTGTCGTTTGGGTGTGTGTTTGCTTTGGAAGACATCCACAGTCAACATCTCCTCCATGTTGCTGTTCTTGCAGCTCACAGGGCTTCAACTCAACGTGCTCATCTGTTTGCAACACCATACATTTCTAGGAAATCTTATCTGAGCATGACTTTCGAAGTTCAGAGTGCAACATTTTTATTTTTCTAATCTAATATGCAGCGTTTGTTTGTGCATTCTGAATTTAACTTCCAACATTGCTCTCTGTGTGTGTCTGTGTGTTTGTGTTGTTGTTCCCACAGTCCAGCACTGTAATATTCGGTGTATGAACGGGGGAACATGTGCTGAGGACAACTGCCAGTGTCAGAAAGGCTACGTGGGAAACCACTGTGGGCAACGTAAGGATCCTTTTAAGCTTGTGATTATTGCAAATGTTAGCATACTATCACGCTAAACTAGGCGTGTTAACACTGTCATTTTTAGCATGGTCACATGCCAGCGTTAGCATTTAGCTCAAAGCTGCTGGGCCTAAGAGCAGCCCCTTCTAGCTGCTAAGTTTTGGCCATCTGTCATAGTAGTAATACGTACTTATCAAGTTACTTGCTGAGACTTGATCATGGAAACATTTCGAATTTGCCTCACGGTTGTATGCCTCCTCCAAATAGTCAAGACAGACATCCACGTCTGTCCAAAATGTCATCACTTCATCATTTTATCCTTTTAGACATTTGTGTTATGTATTAATTGTAGAGTTATGGCCAAAAATGTGTTTTGTGAAGTCAAAGTGACATTTGATCTTTCTAATCAGTTCATCCTTGAGTCCAAGTGGACGGTTGTGCCAAATTTGAAGAACTTCCCTTAAGGTGTTCCTGAGATATCATTTGTTCAGGAGAATGGTACGGATGTACGACCCGACCCGAAACTTTGACGCAGAGGCCTAAAAAGAAGTGCAACAACAAGAAACATGAGAAGTCAAACTTATTAAGAAGGAAAAACAGGCAAACTGTAAAATTGTAATTATTCAATCTCTTTTAAACATCTAATACAGTGTACAGATGAACTTCCTGATTCAACTTATGACTTATACTGACTATAGTTGAGTGTGCACTATTTTCCTGTGTAATGAAAGATCATTGTCAGCACTTCGGGTTTTATCTCCAAACAAAGGGGTTATGTGTGCCATGGCTGCTGTGTTGATATATCTGACTTATTTTTAGCAATGCCATCATGTTCCCAGATCTCTGCAATTAACTCAGTGACTGAAATGTTACAATAACCAATAGAAATGATGACCAAAACTAAAAAACATGAGACCCAAATTGTATAAACCAGATATATCCTTTAAATTCTTTGTAACTCACAGCCGTGTCCTCATGCTGATGTTGTGTCATCGTTTGTTTTTCTCTCTTCTCCTCTCCAGCCGTTTGTGAAAATGGCTGTCTAAATGGAGGAAGGTGTGTAGCTCCCAACAGATGTGTGTGTACCTACGGCTTCACGGGGGCTCAGTGTGAGAGAGGTAATAAGCGCCACACTTGCAGTACTCATTTCTCTCGCTCATCTTACATCACCCTGTCTCTGTGCTCTACATTCACTACTCACTACTGCTGAAGTGGTATTCAAAGCGTAACACATGCTGCTTTTGTGAAAACGTGACTCGGTGCTGAATGGCGGTTGTTTTTTGTGGCAAAAGACAATTCCTGCTTAGTCATGCTACCGGCTACCGGCTCCAGGAATGTGTTTTGTTGTGGAACATTTGAATGTGGAGCTAGAGCTCAGAAATGACCATTATTTTCCACATCTGCTTTCAAGCGACACTCTGGGGAATTTGATGTCTTTCTAAATGTGCGCTGTTTGTTAGCCTAAGACCTCCCAACCTCCTGTGGTTGCTCTCTGGCACATGCGAGCAAAGGCTCCAAAATATACAAGCACATGCAAACCATTTGAGTGAAACATGCGCGTGCATAGAGGCGTGTGTGTTTGCATTTTGTGTATGTGCTGGGGGTCTGTGGTGGTGATGACCTGTAGAGGTCAAAGGGATGACCTTGTAAAGCTAATATTTGGATTGGCAGCAGAGCTTCTAATTAGTAACATCCCTTTTAACAAGGCCATGCTTCAGAGGCCTGTCAGTCGGGCCTGGATGAGGATTGGTCCTTTCTTTTACTTTAGTGTTTTCTTCAACCCTGCAACTAAGACGACAGTATCTGGTGGCTGGGTGGGTTTGCACCAGCTCTTATCTGCTGAAGCACACTTCTACATGTTGTGACTTTGGTTTCCACTCTTTCCTGTGGAAGCTTGGCCAAAGGGTTTGTCAGACTGTTGAGGAATTCAAATTAAGCACACAGTATCATAATTTTCAGGGAACACAAGGAACCTCTTGAAACTCTCTGTGTTATGGTTTCTGATGAAGAAATGTTGAATGGGCAAAGTATTTGACCACATCTGGTTTTAAAACTTTGATTTGCCATGTTAGGTGACAAACATGCAAACTGCTAGTCACAGTCTGCGGCTTCATGAATGTGTGTTTGTGTGTGTCTGGAAGCAGTTGCTTGGAGACCAACTATCATTTCCTGTCACTACTCTTAACACAGTTCATTGTGCTGAATTAAGGTGTGTTATTGTTTGTTAACGTTTCCATGAATTCCAAGATTTAGATAGGCCTGAACTGGCCAGTGCAGGGTTTTATTATCATTTTGTAGTCACAATACTAGATTTTCACTACACGATTATCATGGACAAAATAATTCACGTTAACAATATTATTGCGATATCTATAGAACATTTTAAATTTGACAGATAATTAGTCAACAATAGTTTGGTAATTGATTAGTCGTTTACTGTAGGTCATTTATTTAGCAAAAATGTCAAATATTCTCTGGTTCCAGCTTCTGAAAAGTGAGAATGTGCTGCTTTTTCAGTTTTGTATTATTATTATTATTTTTTTAAGTTAGTTGGAGAAAACAAGGTAGTTGAAGATGTCATGTTTGGCACTGGATACTCTTAATGGGCATTATTCACAATGTTGTCATGATTATGTTACATTTTATTGATTTACTAATCATAATTGTAATAGTTCACAATATTGAAAATAATCAGTATTTCCAGCCCTGTAAAATTGATCAGTTGTGGACCTTCATCTTGCATTTGGTTGCACCAAGAGAGATAGCGAAAGTAGGCCAACAGTTATAGTCGTGTTTTGGGTTAAGTTACTTTCACTGGAATTTCCTTGGCTAGTATCCATCACCCCCCAAGGGACAGCCATTGAGCTCTCTCACAAACACAAGCACATGCACAACCACTCAATGTTTTTAATGCAATTTACAAAACCTTACCCTTGATCTTATCAGAACACAAGGTTTTCCACACCCACACGTGATCTGACCAGGGGAGAAGTAGCTTCACTCAGCACTCAGGAGGTTTCCTTGAATGTTGAAAGATCCTGGTGCAATCAGGACTAGCTTCACTCAGCACTCAGGAGGTTTCCTTGAATGTTGAAAGATCCTGGTGCAATCAGGACTCAACACGAACACATCACCGCTGCAGAGCTCTGTGACGTTGAGCTGCGTGCTGCCAAAGTGACTGCTGACCAGTGCTCCCACCACCAGGCACAGCTGACTGCAGTGAAAATGCAGCCTTGTACGTCAACGCGTTCATTGTTGGTTACAAATGTGATTTAGGTCGGAATGTGGGATTGGTGAGATCCAGCTACTCTGCTTCTGATCGCACGCAGGGCTCTTTGCATCTGCTGCAGAGTCGTTTAGCTACGGAGCAATAAAGTCGAGAATTCGGTGTGATGCCGTTCAGTTCACTTGGGATGGTGGTGAAAGACTGGCCTGGAACTTGACAACACGTGATTTACACAGTCAATAAGTCAGCAGCCAGAGCACAACAGGGAAAACAGTCAGTCAGCTGAGGGGCTCTCTTGTCTCTTAATGCCTCACTTACTTTCCCCTATCAGGCTCTGTTCTACCCCAATGCAAACCTCAGTAGATAGATAACCGTGTGTGTGTGTGTGTGTGTGTATGTGTGTGTGTGTGTGTGTGTGTGTGTGTGTGTGTGTGTGTGTGTGTGTGTGTGTGTGTGTGTGTGTGTGTGTGTGTGTGTGTGTTTGTGCTTGAGTGCGTGCTCAACTTGTGAGCAATAGGGAAGGCCCCACCCAGATATAAGACCCCATAACACATGCATGGAAACACACACAAACACACGGATGCATGTGCACAAGTTGTGCAAATGTTAAGGCATGTAAGGATGCTGTGAGCACCATCTGCAAGGAGGTAGATTGGGGAGCGGTGGATATGGAAAAGGTGGACAGATTTTGTGTTTGTGTACAAACATTTTGGAGTTAATCCAGGAAACTCTTTTGACCCACTTCCCGGCAGGCTTCCCTCCTGTTCACACCGAGGCTGTTATTGTGCATAAACTCACCGGTCATTGAGGAAGCCAGCATTTCTATTGTGTTCCAAAAGTAACTGGACCTTTGCACACACAAATCACAAATCACCTGCTAATGAGAGTCAAAACAAACTATCCGCTCCCATATTAAGATGCATTTTTACTGAAGCAGCTACCATAATAGGCAAACATGCTTCCAAAAGTAGAGCAGTAAAGCAAAAACAAAAGTTTTGGTCTGTTTTGAGATCATCTCTGGCTAGACTGCGGATGAGGGGCTGGGACATTGGCTGAGATTGTGTGTATGTGTGAGTGTGTGTGTGTGTGTGTGTGTGTGTGTTTGTGTGTTTGTGTGTGTGTGTGAGTGTGTGTGTGTGTGTGAGTGTGTGTGTGTGTGTGTGTTTGTGTGTGTGAGTGTGTGTGTGTGTGTGTGTGTGTGATTGCTCCCAGATGTACAGGACATGGGTGGATCCCCCAGCTGTATGCAGTTCACAGAGAGACAGTAAGATGACAGATGAAATGACACCACTTTCACCCTACAGCTGTCTGCCTCTCCCTGTTTACCTCAGCTGACTGTTTAAGTGCTGCGCTTGTCTTTGCTCTATTTCATGCTCAGATCTTTGCGTTTTTAGTGTTTGCTCTTCTCCATAACAGCTGTAATGAGCAGGTATTATGTCAGATGGATTATGTGTGGCAGCCCCACAGTAATAACACATAAACCTTAATCTGATGAAAAGAGAAACTTTAGTTATTTATACAGTCTGCTGTACTCAGCTTATATGGGCGCCATGTAAAAAACTTTCCATAGCTCCTGTAATTGCTTTTTCCTATATACGGTGTATTGCTTTGTTGTTGTAGGTAAGTCACATAATGTAGGCTTTAAGCAGATACCTGCCAACTGGTTGGGTTTGTTGTCTCAAAGCCGAATGTTGTTGAAAGACGTGGTGGAAGAAGTATTCAGATCCCTTATATACATACAAGTAAAAATACAACAATCTCAAAATATTCCATTACAGGTAAAAGTCCTGCATTCACAAATGTTAAGGTACAGGAGACTTAGAAGAAAAGTACTTTATTAATGAATTACTTATTTTGTAGAATGGAGCATTTGAGAGTGTAATAAATTACTAATGCATTGACTTTGCATTTTGGGAAATGCATTTATTGCCTGGAGATAAGAATGATACAACTCTCATATCTGTCTGGTAAATATGAAACTTAGTTTAGCAACAGCTAGCCTAGCTCTGTCCGAAAGCCACAAAATCTGCCTACCTGCACCACTAAAGGTTGCTATTAGCATGGCATGTCTTGTTTGTAGAATCCGTAGAAAAGCTGAAGTGTAAAAACAAAAGGTTGTTGTTGTGTGCAGGAATATTCAGGAAACACTGACCATTAGACAGAGCCAGGCTAGCTGTTTCCACTTCTGTATGCTAACCTAAACGGCTGCCGGAGGTGGCTTCATTTACCGTGAAGGAATGAAAGTGTGTCAGTCTTCACATCTAACTCTTGAAGAACATGAAGAACAGTATTTGACAAAATATTGAATTATTCCATAAATGTTGTCTTCACCAACCCGGACATTTTGCATACTGCATCCTTTTTTGATTTCCACCGTGTAGTTTTTATATACAAACTAAATTATTTTGTGATAATCTTTTCGAACTGATGCTCAGTAACGTAACGTTAGTTCTTCATGGTTCTCTCCTGCAACTTGATTGGATGCTGTTAGACTGGTTCCAACAAAGTGCATCTTGGGAATAACTTGCTGGGAATGATTAGCTTTAACGTTAGTTGATTTAGGAAGGAGTGAAATCACGAGTCACGTGTTAAAGTCCAAGTCGAGTTGCAAGTCTTTTTTGATTTTGTCAAGTCGAGTCTAAATTCATCAAATGTGTGGCTCGAGTCTGTTACTCAAGTCTAAGTCATGTGACTATTTTAGGTAGTTATGTTACAATGCATCATATCATCTGAGTTTATCCTGTATTTAGCATGCAACTTAATCTTTAAAGAGTATTAACTTCTGGTAGCTCTCAAATGAATGTAATGTATTAATAAGTCCAACATTTCCCTCTGAAATGTTGTGGTGTAGAGGCTGCCCATAATGGAAATACTCAAGTAAAGAACAAGTATCTCAAAACTGTACTTGAGTAAATGTAATTGGTAACTGTCCTACGCTGGGTGGATAAAGAAGTAGACTAAGAATCAAAGGTATTTGGTCTCCAGTAGAGCAGGAGGGAGTGAGAAAGAGAAGGAGAGATGACCCAGTTCTGTTTCACACAGCGCTGGTGCCAGAGGCAGAGAGACCGTGGAGGCTGTGGTGCACGTGACAGGTCTGGGCTGGGCCCCGGTCCACACGGGAAACGCACAATGTCTCGTTTGTTTTAAACGAATGTGCTGTTGGAACCGGTCTCCCTCTTTCCTCTCGCTGTCTGTTGTCTGCGTGAAATGTGGAAATGATTTTTGCTTTTGGATTTCTGCCAGATTGTTTTGGGAGGGATGAATTTTTCACCCTCTCTTTCTCTCCGTCCCTATCTGTTTCGTCATCTTCCAATCCTTCACCTGATAAGATTCTGTGATTTTGTTACATCGGTGGGGCGTTTGCAGCTAAGGAGGGGTGTTTGGAGAGAGGATGAAATGAGGGGATTGATGCATGCAAGCAGTGGGATCGAGGGAATGAGGATTAAACCAGATTGAAGGGGAGGAGAGGTGAAGAATCTTGATGGAGGGACTTTCTTCACACTCTTGAGCTCATATTTGTTGCAAGCTATTTAGTTTTAATTCCAGGTGGCTGAAACCAGTGTGGAAATCACCTACTGTGTTCCACAGACACGCCCAGCCTCTGCCGGCCTTACGGATGATGACCTATTCCCTAGATTGCAAATGACTAAAGAAATTATAAAAAGCAGCACTCTACCTGGTGAATGTGTCATTGCCTTAAACACACAATACATGTAACTAAAGAAATGATGATCATATAACATGTGCACCAGACTGATTTTTCATTGTCTGTGTCTTTGCTTATTCTAGCTCGTTTCTATTACTTTCCACAACCGCCCACACAACTTTAAAAGGTTTTCCAGACCTTTTCCCTATCTCTGTTTTTCTCTATCACACACACACACACACACACACACACACACACACACACACACACACACACACACACACACACACACACACACACACACACACACACACACACACATGCACGTACAATGCACCTGAGAGCCAGACCGATTAAAATGCCAGGAACAGACATTCTTTATGGAGTGTGTTACTGTCCGCTCTGCTATCACATATAATGTAAGTGTGTTGTGGACATGCAAAATTTCATTCAGTTTGAGTGTTTCTGTTTGTGTAAGCCCAAGAGTTATTCACTCACAGAATAAAGTTCAGGCTTGAGGTTTTTCAGCATTGGCTTTAGCTCTTTTTATCACAATTTTGGTTGAAATGTTTCTCAAATTAGCTGTTTAACAGACTTCAACCAATATAAGTTCTTTTTACGTGTTTAACTGGCTATCAAACTGTGCTGTTTTGATTTGCGTTTGTACAGGAAATAAAGAAACAAAGTAAAGTTTCCACAAAAACAAACTCCTGCTTTGCCTCTGCAGACTATCGCACTGGGCCGTGCTTCGCCTCGGTGCATAACCAGATGTGTCAAGGCCAGCTCTCAGGCATTGTGTGCACAAAGACTTTGTGCTGTGCCACAGTGGGACGGGCGTGGGGTCACCCCTGTGAGATGTGCCCGGCCCAGCCTCACCCCTGCCGAAGAGGGTTCATACCAAACCACCGCACCGGGGCGTGCCAAGGTAAAGTCTGTTCCTCAGCGTCTCTGTCTCTTTTTCTGTTTTTTCTGTTTTTTTTCTCTGTCACTCTCCCTCCCCTCTCCTTCAGTGAGTAAAGTGTTGCTTCTATCCTTTCTGCCCGTTTTAACTCCTTCTCCCTCCTTCTCTGCCTTCACCCCTCTCCCTCCGTCGTCCCCTCATCGCTACCCATCATCCCCTCTCCAGAGGATTAGTTCTAATTGGGTTAAATTGGGGTGGGTGGCAGTGCCTCCCACATGTGTATGGAATGCCCGCAGACACACGCTGTGGCGGGACTGTCAGAGTCAGTAACACGGGTCAGTGGCGGTGCCACGTGGGAGAGCTCATTTCTGGTAAGACGGCCCTCTGCCTGTCTGCTCCAGACCCAACAACATCAGAACCTCTGCAGGGGAGGCGGACCTGAGCCAGGACCCAGAGGAACATGCAGTGCTCTGAGACTGCATCAGGTCACAGCCTCCTGGAGGTTTTCAGCCTGAGACCTACATTTTACTCTGTCAAATTCATTAAAGTAATTTCACTTGATCATTAATGTAACTCACAAAGTCACATATTAAGTTTTCTTTGTCCAAAAGTTGTTAGATTGATTGGCAAACCCAATGCTCTCGATCAACTCTCTGATGACGGCAAATTGTCCCTTCTTTGGAAACCAATCTTCATACACATTAGTCGTGATCATAACTATAACCTTGTGTTTGACTGTAGACCTGTCTTTTCTGTATTTCTATCTTTTCCTTGGTCGACTTGGCTTCAATTTATGTTCCTCCTGCAGGAGACATTCCTCTCTCTCTTTCTCTTTTCCCTTGTCACTCTGTTGATCGCAGGAAAGTCAGAGCCAGACTGTTAAAACAGACCCAATTTAAATCCATGCTTATCCAGGCATGTGCAGAGTTCTGTGTTAATGTTGCTCTCTTGCCCCTGTACTGATTTTACCATTGCTCTGTCATTTTTCCTGTGTTGTACATTAAAAGGAATCTGTGTGAACATGTGTGTGTGTTAGAGTGTGTATTAATTGTATGCTTTGTATGTACAGATGTGGATGAGTGCCAGGCCATCCCTGGCATCTGTCAAGGAGGAAACTGTATCAACACAGTGGGATCCTTTGAATGTAAATGCCCCGCTGGGCACAAGTTCAACGAGGTCTCACAGAAATGTGATGGTAAGAATCAAGCTAGCAGCTATCACATTAAAACGGTGAAATTTCTGACTTTCAGTGTTAGCTTGAATTACAGAGTAGGCTAAAATAAATTATTTTAAAAGTTTCTAATTAACAATGTGAAGGTTAAAAGCCACATCCGTCTAGTTGTGGTTAACTTCACCTCAGTCGTGGTGTTTTGATTCTTACTTTGTGGAGAAAGACCACACATAAGCCACTTTGCCCTTCCCTTGAAATAGGTTTAATTGAACCAAAGCAGCACTCAGCTTTCTCTCAGTAATCCTGTTTAACACCTAATTGTGAGGCTTGAAAGAGCCTTTCCCCCCTGTATATGTGTTAAATAGAGACTATGTAACTTCTGAAAGACAAAATAGCACTTTTATCAAAGTTTTTATAAAGTTGAATTTCATGAGCAATTACACACACCATTGCACTTTTGCTACAACCTTACTTGGTCTGGTATGACTAGCCTATGGTGGCTAATGTTAGCTAACGTTCATTACATTTAAATATTGCTGTAAAATACATTGCGTGTGACTCTTATCCATGCCATTTGGCAGTTTACCTAAATGCTAACTAGCTAACTTCACTGAATCTGATGCACTATATGAATCAACAGACTGAATATATTTGAAGAGTTGTTGTTATCTCAGCTCTGGATCCTAATGATCAACTTCAGACTGGCTTACAGAGTTATTAGATCACAAGTCTTACGTTATAATTGTGGCCACTAAGAGACTCACAATATTTCTTTAATGTTTCTGGCTCTGAAAAATCTTTAAATCCTGCTCTCTGCATCACTTCTGTTACTCCACACATAAAGACCCACAGTTAGCCTGTGAAACACTTTGGCTCATTAGGACATGAATATGACAATTTCCAGACCAGGTTTTACTTTAGTGAAACAGACTGAGCAGGCTTTTGTGGCACTCCTTTGCAGAGTAAAATGTGCTATTTTATGCCCAGAAATAATTGCCGGAAAACTTCTGGACTGTGTAAAAGACATTTCAAACGCGTCTAAGTTACAGTGTATTTCTTAACAGAAGAGCAGCTAAAGAGGCCCCTGGATTTAATATCCTGTTACAATGCCTTATTTCCATTGTCATTGCCAACATGTGTTCTAGTCATTCTTAAAGACATTCACATTTCAAGTTATTTTTCAGTTTAATCACTTTCAGCGAAAGTTATGACTGTGCACTTTTTAGCAAACAGGAAGCAATCTGAAATGTTTGGAGAAAATACTATTTTTTGTCATTTCCTCTCCTCTCTGTAGATCTGGATGAGTGTTCAAATATCCCAGGCCTCTGCGGTGTAGGTGAATGCTCTAATACTGTTGGCAGCTACTTCTGCAAGTGTCCCCAGGGATATTACACATCTTTGGACGGATCCAAGTGTATAGGTGAGCGCTCTGTCACACTGGCTGTCACACCTCTCCAAATGACTACATTGTATTTGTTTTGGTTCATCGTTACTAGGGTAGATGAAATATGAGACAAAGCAGTTGAGCAAAAAACAGGGCCGCCTCTTTCTCTTTTCTTTTTCCACCACATTTTGGTTCTTCTCCCTTAATGCCTGGCACTGAGCGCAGAAAGAGCTGAAATCTGTCCAACGTTCCAGCTGGTAGAATTTAGGTCAGTAGTCACTTGTTTCTAGTTCCACAACAATGAGCTATATTCTCTTTAAACTGAAGAGGACACGTGATGAGAGAAGTAAACTCCTCTGATTTTGTTTTTTGACATCACAGTTGGAAGAAGTGAAGTGTGCGTGCGTGCGTCCATCTGTCATTCTGCGTAAAGAGTGGGCATGCTGTGAGGTTTATAACAGTCTAATGCACACACACACACACACACACACACACACACACACACACACACACACACACACACACACACATAGGCACACAGCACCAAAAAAGGCTACAAGTTCAGCTGAGTTTGACCAAAAACAGTCCTGGGAGGAATTTGGGTCAGAATAGTCCATTAGATGTACACGCACATACGCACACGTGAATGCAGTACACATACAAACACGCAAATGCACGCTCACATTACCCCCCCAGGAGAGAATGTTTGTGAGGAATGTCTGAGTCTTTTGCTCCAGAAAACTTGCGCCAAACACTTTAGTCTGTTTCCCATGCAACAAGGTCTACACCAACCCCTTAAGGGCCCAACTTTCTTTCCTCTATCCAACTACGCTTGCCTGTCATCTTGTCGAACTTAACCAAGCAATCAGTTGTGAAGCCAGTCAGTTTCTTCATGTGAATCTGCTGGATGGGCTGGGTGTGAAACAAGACATGATATATTTATGTTAATGGGGAACCTGAGTGTTAGTCATGCTGGTGCACAGTGCCAGAAACTGCAGGATGTAGGAAAGGTTCTCATAAATAGGAATTGATGACTATTGAAAGTGGCTTCCATCATCCAAATGATGGAAAATCTGAAGCAACAACCATTACTTTTTCGATTGTTCTCCTGCCAATTTGCTCAACATGCCGACAACACATGTCATATTCCATACAGCACGGTTAGTTTAACTTCATGCTGTGTTGTTTCCCACAGATGCTCGTGGTGGGTACTGCTATGCTAGTTTGCTGAACGGGCGCTGCGCCAACCAAAACTCGCAGTTGTTGACAAAAATGCAGTGCTGCTGTGATAGTGGACGCTGCTGGTCTGATGGGTCCACCCCTGAAATGTGCCCCATTCGTGGAACAGGTGGGGTCACTCACCATCTCATGGCTTTAAATTTCTTGCTCTCATCTATGTGTCTGCATGTATCAACACAGAGCTAACCTCCTGTTGTTTTTCACATGTGCTCATTTTAGAAGAGTACAAGAAACTATGCATCCAGCTACCTGATGGGAGCATTGGAGGGCTGATACCTGGTCGTGTCCCAGGGAGTCCCAACCTCCCCGGCATCTACCCTGTTCCATATCCTGGTCAAACTCCTGGCCAGGTACCTTTGTATCCTGCTCAAATTCCTATCCAGGGCCCTGGTCAAGGACCGGGTCCGTTTCCTGGACAAATTCCATCTCCAGGACAAATTCCATTTCCAGGACAACTACCTTTACAGCCTCCACCAGGTATGCTCCAGCTTTCTGCTTTTGTTTGCTTCACATTCAAGGCATGTCTTCAAAGTTGACTTGTGCCTTGATAGCTAAAAATTCCGGTCTGACTCAGTGGATGTGCAATGCTCGACCTCCCACTGGTCTTGTGTTGCCATGTTCAAAATCCCAGTTTTGAGCATTCACAACCCTCCAGCTAACGAGCTACATGTTAATGACGGAAAACTTTGACTCTTATTGTGCACTGACGCAGAGCTGCTTTTTCCTCTGGGTATTGCTGTAAAGATATAAAAAGCATATGTGCAGAAAATGTCCTATCTGAAAGAAAACACTCTGGCATGTTTGCAGACCAGACCATATCAAGAGTTTCATTTGGCAAAATCTTCCACAATAACATTTCCTCCGGAACTATTTTGCAAGGGAGCTTGGCACAGTTTAGGCTTTTCTTAAGAATGAAATTCAAAAAACTCAGAACTTTATCTATGCAAGCAGTTGAGATGTTACGTTTCCTTTACTACTTTTGTGATGACCATATTTTATAAAAATGAAGATGACAAAAAACATCAAAACAAATAAACACTGTGGATTTTTTAATATAACATTTTATTTGTGTGAATGTTTCTGTCAGGTCCCAGTATTGTCCTTTCACAGAACATCACCAACATGTGCCAGGCCTACCGCAACCTCTGCCTGAATGGCAGGTGTATCCCCATGCCCAGTATTGGATATCGCTGTGAGTGCAACATGGGCTTCAGGTTGAATGTAAGAGGAGAGTGCTTCGGTAAGTTCCTGCCGCAGTAAGAAACACATTTCTAAACTGGAGGTACATTTTATGAGCTTTATGTTTGCTCTCCAGATGAGGACGAATGTGAGAGAAGCCCGTGTGCACACGGAGAATGTGTGAACACCCCTGGGTCTTACATCTGTCAGTGTCCTGCTGGATTCCAGACTACTGCAACCAGGACAGAGTGCCGAGGTTACACACACACACACACAGGGACGCACACACATGTGCACAAACACACTTAAGAGGATGTATGTATATGTTTACTGTGCTATCTGCTTGTTTCTGCCAGATCTGGATGAGTGTGTAGCCAACGGTCGTATCTGCAACAACGGCCGCTGTGTGAACACTGTGGGCAGCTTCCATTGTGTCTGCAACGCTGGATTTGAGATTACATCTGATGGCAAAAACTGTCACGGTCTGTCATTGCATTCTGACATTGCATTTATGGAGTCAAGACATTTTTAAAGGGTAGTTTTCTGTAATGTTTACGTTTAATGGACCGTGGATTTGTTGGAGGTGGGGATTTAATACCAATGCCTGTAGGAGGCGCGTTCCGTAATAATTTGGCAGTGAACTATCAATTCTCCAATGTGTGAGGGTTTTGAATAAAGTCTCTGCTTGCCACTGCATTGTTTAACTGCAACACTATAACTTTGATTAAAGCATGCAAGGTTTTTTACAATCTGTCAACTAAAATGTTGTTTATGTATCAGTGATAATGAAAAGTGTATGAAATGTGTTGTTAGTGCCTTCAACCATTATATCTTTCCAACATGTGCATTTGTTTCTGTTCACCCACAGACCAGGACGAGTGTCTGATCAGGAACATGTGCCTCAATGGACTGTGCATCAATGAAGATGGTAGCTTCAAATGCATCTGTAAACCTGGATTCCTGCTTGACACCAGTGGACGCATGTGTGTAGGTGTGTTTGTCAGAAAGAACCACCGACTATTACAATCACATCTCTAAATTATATTGTAACAGGTTACATTACTAGAAGAGACTTTGAGTTAATTATTCAATTTTTGACCTGCATTTTCAGCTAGCTAGGAATGTGTCTACTTCTCTGACATGTTAGTGGTTCTTAGCAAACAAGCCAAAAACCCCCTAAAAAACCCTAGAAAACTCCCTCAGCGTCCTGGCCGGCCAGCTGCACATGCGGATTGTTGGGGCACGCCTGTTTTGAGATTATAGCAGACAGATCCCTAAACGTGCTCAATGCAAAGAGAAAAGAGAACAATAAGCACTGGTTTGATTAGGAGACGCAAACTTGTGAGTCACATAGCAGTTGATCCACCATTTTGGCAAATATCAGATGCTGTTTGGAACCTTAGATGCAACATTAAACAGAAGTCAAATGTAATGTTTAAAAAAGGTACCATACATCTCAAATTAGCCAACAAATACCCAGTAAAGAAAAGTCTTCTGCAGCCATTTTGCTCCACACGGCTTCAGATACAGACGTTTGATCTCAGAGACACTGACCTGGTTAAGTCAAAGCAGAATAAATAAATAGGAGAGTAGGGAGTGGGTGAAGTGTCCTTATGTATGCAGTCATTAATGAAATGTATAGTCTAAAGGGGCCCCGGGGCCTCATCATTTCTACCTACAGTGTATCTGTTCCCCAACACACCCAGACAGAACACGCCCACACACACACACACACACACACACACACACATACACACACACACACACACACACACACACACACACACACACACTTATGCGTGCATGCCATATCAATGTTTACGCTCATTATGATAATTATTATAATATGCAGATGGGATCAAGGGGAAAGAAAAGAATGTTTTCTTAGTTGAGGTCATAAAACTGAAACTGTGCAGACGTTTTGGCTCAATCTTTTTTTTTAATGAATCAAGCACCTGAGGACTTTAATAATGCTTAAGCAGGAAATTGGTTTATTTCCTTTAACTATTTATTTTGTAAAGAGAAGTGTGTGAAGGAATGATTTTGCTGCATCTGTTTCTAGACATTGATGAGTGTGAGACTCAAGGCATGTGTATGAACGGCCACTGCGTCAACACGGAGGGATCCTTCCGCTGCGAGTGTATGGCTGGGATGGCGGTGGGCTTGGACGGAAGGGTTTGTGTTGGTGAGTAAATGTGTTGTTTCTAGGAATGTGTTCATTTCGGAGACCATGGCAAACAGTAATCTCACAGGCACACAAACAAACACCCTTTTTTCTTATCCCCCTGTTTGAGTTTGTCTGAAAGTCTTGTAAAAGTGCTCTGTAGCTGCATAGAGGACATTAAAATGAGCTTTTTCAGTTTCAGATTTTACAATGTGTCTGTTTAAGAAGTTCATTGAGAAAAATAATTGGTACGTTCAGCAGTTTCTTAGTTTCTAGTGAATACTCGCATTGGTGATTGGAAAAAGCTTTTGTCTAAATGTTTCCTCTTTTTTAAGCAACTGAAATCTCACAGTGAGCATACTTTTAAGGATTCCTCTCACATTTTAACAATAATGATCACAACTAAAATATGTTCCAGTCCAGTGATAAAATAAGCAGACAAATCCCAGAATGATCACACTGTGATATACTTTACCAACAGCTCATCCTGTTAACGTGCTGCGAACACATGCTCGCTATCAATAATGAGCCTGTGTTGATAAATGTTTTCCTGCCTCTTGTGTTCCCATCCCCTGGACTGGCACTCGGAGAGCAGATCTGTTTATGCATTTAATTTCAACATTCCTATATTCCCCAAAAATTACATTGCGTGGGAAGTGTTGAAATTCTGTTGTTCGTCCTTGGTGAGTTTTTCATCAGGATGACATCAGCGCAGGAGAATGCCTCAAATCCCTGGACATTATGGAGAGAGAACAACCGTTTGTTTTGCCAGTGTTGTTGTTTATTGGAGCTTCGGACTCTCACCTCCCTTTCGCTCTGTTTCTAGCCTCGTTCCCGATCTCTTGCCTCATCTCTGTTTTTCTCACACATTGTTGTCCTGTTTTGTCCGAAACAGATACACATATGCGAAGTTCGTGTTATGGTGGCTACAAGCGAGGGCAGTGTGTTAGGCCTTTATTTGGAGCTGTGACCAAGTCGGAGTGCTGCTGTGCCAGCACCGAGTATGCCTACGGAGAGCCCTGCCAACCCTGCCCACCACAAACCTCTGGTACGGATATTCAAATCACCCCACCCTTTACACATATGGAGCCACCTCCTGCCGTCTGACACACACACACACACGCACACACACACACACGCACACACACACACACACACACACACACACACACACACACACACACACACACACACACACACACACACACACACACACACACACACACAACTCATCCAGTCACTTCTCATTAGTCCTGCCAATTAAAGTTTCTATATCAAAAGACACCAGAGCCGCACCACATTAAGGAGACAGTTTTATATACATCTAGGCTAAATGAGAAAGCGTGGAAATGGATAATGACATGGTATTAAATGTTCTGCTTTGAGATTTCTTAGATTTTGGCAAATGTGATATTTTCTCAAACGTTATTTCTTCTTTTTATCAACCAAACTGCTGTTTGTGTGCTTTGTTGCAGCTGACTTCCTGGCTCTTTGCCCCAGTGGCCCTGGCATAAGTGGAGATTCAAGAGGTAGTGAACTCAAGCAAATTGTGTGTTTCATTGATATTAAAACAGAGAATTTGCAGAAACCAAACAGAGCCATATAAATTAAATATGGTTATTACTTAAGCTTTTTTTCTACTGTGACGCTTAACAGGTTATTCTTTGCCTTCTCAGATATTAATGAGTGCGCCCTTGACCCCGACATCTGCCAAAATGGGGTGTGTGAGAATATGTTGAGGTCTTTCAAATGCAACTGCAATGAAGGCTTTGAGGTAGACCTGACGGGTAAAAACTGTGTCGGTAGGTTAACTGATCTATAATGTCCTCATATTCTTTGAAAATTTAAGTTCACAGCCTTCATATCAAAAGCCAGTGTGAGGAAAGTCATAATGTCTCTCTCTGTGTGTGTTTCTTTAGATATTGACGAGTGTCTGATGAACAGGCTGCTGTGTGATAACGGTCTGTGCAGGAACACACCGGGCAGTTTCACCTGCCAGTGTCCCAAAGGATTCGTCTTTGATTCTGAGACAGACGTCTGCGAGGGTCAGAGACTCCTTCATTCTGTTGTACAACACAATGTCACTTCATTACTGCACGTAACATGTCGCTATATCAGAATGTTAAGAGAAATCTCGTGTTTGTTTTTGTCTCCCATAGACGTGGACGAGTGTCTGTCTAAGCCCTGTCTTAATGGAGATTGTAGGAACAGTCAAGGGTCCTTTGTGTGTTTGTGTTCAATCGGCAGTTCGCTGGACAGCACCGGGATGGATTGTATAGGTGAGTGAGCATCGTGTTGTTTGAATCTGATGTCATTACAGAAGAAACTGTTAAGCTATCATTATTTAATAGTATCAAGTATCAAAAATAGTGCAATATGGTTTAAACACAAAAAAGCTGTCAAGCCTTAAGTTTGACATTGAATCAACCAACATTAAACAATGTGGGAAGAATTAAGTGCTGTACAAGCACAGTCCTCATTATATTTTGGCAAAATATAATCAACACTTGGGACACTTGAATGAAATGAGTCCCAAGTGAAGCCTGTAGAAACTGGTTTTCCTGTCTTGGGCAAGTTGACTACTACTGTAGTAAGCCGATCAGCACTCTCTTTTATTTAAGAACAGCTATGGAGATTAATTAAACTAATTAAACACAGACTTTTAGCATCAAATGTACTGATGTACAATAATTAACCAGCCTGTGTTTAACTGTGTTATTCAATTCCATATAACTGAATATCTAGTAACTATAAGATTTGTTTCATAAAAACAGAGACTACTAAGAGCACCTGCTGGCTGAAGATAGTCAATAATCGCTGTGAGGTCAACATCAACGGTGCGACTCTGAAGTCCCACTGCTGCGCCACGCTGGGAGAAGCCTGGAACAGCCCGTGTGCCAAATGTGAAAAAGGTCAGGGGATCAATATGCACCATTTTGCACATTTTAGTAAACCATATAACTGCATTGGCTGACATTGTATTGTGTGCCCTTATTTGTCAGATCCAATCTGTGGTAAAGGGTTTGCTCGAGTCAAAGGAAATATCTGTGAAGGTAAGGTCTGCTTTGATTGTTATGTAGACCCCGAAATTCAGATTTGCATTTCATTCGATTAATGTGAAACACTGGGCCTGTTGTTGATGTTGCTCCATTTTCTCTGCTCACTGTCAGATGTGGACGAGTGTCAAGTGTTTCCCGGAGTGTGTATTAATGGCAAGTGCATCAACACACCGGGCTCCTTCTTCTGCCAGTGCCCTCCGGGAATGACTGTTGATGTCAGCGGCAGGACGTGCATCGGTGGGTATTGTATATGTGTGTCCACCTTAGGGCTGCGCGATATACCCTTTCAGCATCGACATTGTGATGTGTGCATGAACAATAGTCACATCGTAGGACATGCAATGACAAGTAAGGCATGCAAAATAAAAGGAAAACTTGCACGGTTCTCATTTTCAATGATTAATCTACAAGAGAAGTCTGTCTGATATAATATAATTACTCCGATTTAAGGGTCCTTTTTAAATAAATAACAATACATATCGCAGGAACAAAATATAAACAATGCAATATTGTTCAGCCCTAGTCCACCTGTAGTGATGTTGAAGTCATCTTACTGTCTAAAGGTCATATTTTAAATGTATAATTAACACCACTTTATATTCTGATATCAAATGCATGTAATATATGTGTGACTTCCAGACCTGCGTTTGGAGCATTGTTATCCTCACCCATGAGGATGAGCGCTGTGGGGCTCCCATCTCAGGGAAGCAGCGTGTGGATGCCTGCTGCTGCTCTGTGGGTGTAGCCTGGGGCCCTGAGTGTGACGAATGTCCGGAGAAGGGAACTCCAGAATATACCCAGCTCTGTCCTCGTGGTCCAGGCTTCTCGCACAGAGGCGACTTCATCAATGGCAGACCCTTCCTCAAAGGTATTTCCCCCCCCCCCCACAGACTTCATAGACTGCCTGAGTTGCTGAGTTGTTTTAATGAATGGTCTCTCTCCTGTCGTTATCCCTCTGCTCTATACTTTAGATATAAATGAATGCAGGATGATAAACACGCTGTGCTCAAATGGAAGGTGTAGAAACACCATCGGCAGCTTCCGCTGTCGCTGTGATAACGGCTATGCTCTGGACTCCGATGAGAGGAATTGCACTGGTGAGTAGCACAGAAGACAGCAGCTGATAAGTGTGCAGTCAACAATAACAATATGATAACTGATTAATCTTTTTAGTAATTTATCAAGCACAAATGTCAAACATCTGCTGGTTCCAGCTTCTCAAATGTGAGGATCTCTGTTTTATACGATTGTACATTTGTACATACTATGGCTCTGGAAAATTATGACGGGTATAATATTTTCGGACTTTTTATAAACTAAAAAATTAATTGATTAATTGAAAAAGACATCAACTAATTTGGAGCTCTGCAGGAATCAGCTGTTCACATATTGCCAATAATGTAAGAGCTGACATACATGAGAAATTGCTTTATATCTCAGGTGTGTTATATCTTTAAGCGTAGTCATTCTTCATCAGTCCCCCTTTCTGAATGCCTCTGCCGACACTAATTACAGTAATGTGGTGTAAAGCTATTGCCTACATGCGGCACATTCAGTGTAAGGGGAGTCTGGCTGCTTTGGACTTGTTGGAGCTGGTCCCTGTAGTCTGGTTAGCGGCATTACTGCTCTGTTGAAATGTGCACACATCATTTCAGGTTTAAATGCCAGTCCCGTGGCTTTATTCTGAAATAATTTATAGGCTCTTAGTAAGTAAATTATATCTGGGACCTTTTAACCCCATATGAGTGAGATCCCAGTCTTTGTGTTAAGTGTTTCAAAATGTGGATTAAATTCAAAAGGGATCAGGCCTTTAGCTTTAGGCTTTGGAAGAATCTGCTTGAAGAGCAAATGCTGCCTAAATCATCCTTAAATTCTCTTCTTAATCTTGTTTTATAGCCTTTCTTTCATGTAGCAACTTTTTGTAAAGTATTTTATGCTTCGTCTGCCTTACATTTATTTTTCGTATCCTAGCTTCATTGCTTTTTTGCTACTGACCTTATCAGTCCCTCACTTCTGAGTTGAATCTCTTTGCTTCTGAGTTGAACATCTCTACAAAAACAAATGTTTTTTATCATGTTTCTTTCATTTGTATCTCCCTATATTTATAATAAATACAATGAGCTCTCTGCATGTGTGAATGTTAGTGCTGTTTTATAGAAAAGTTATACGAGGCTGAGTTTTGTTGCATTCCTGTCCTGTAGACATCGACGAGTGCTACATCTCTCCGGACCTGTGTGGAGAGGGCAGGTGTATCAACACAGCGGGAGATTTTGAATGCGAGTGTTTCAAAGGTTATGAGAGTGGCTTCATGATGATGAAAAACTGCATGGGTAAGTGACGAATCCTCACACACCAACACACACAAAACACATACAATGAATGTTCAGCTTGAGATAATTTGTTACAGGTACATGCAGTGACAGCACTCTTTCATATTAAATAATTTAGTCTGTGAGGACATGAGTGAGAAACTTGATCAACTCTCTCACACATCATGTTAAAGTGGCAACATCTGAGAGCAGAGATGTTTGCCAACCTGTAAAGATCTTCATAGGGAAGACCTTCTACACAAACCCCAGCCAAACCCCAGTCAAACCCCAGTCCTAATCGCAACCCAGCCATCTCCTCCACACTCCCTTCTGGGCCATAAACTCTGGATGAGGTGCTTAGGCTAACATGCCAGACACTGTTTAGACGGCTGATGTAATCTGAAATGTTCAGGCTGTGCATTTGTATATATATGTGTGTGTGTGTGTGTGTGTGTGTGTGTGTGTGTTTGAGAGAGAGAAGGAGAATTAAATTCACTTTGTTTTTTATAAGGGGTCTAGTCTGTGCAGCTGAAGTGACGTCACAATCGCTTTGCAAAACTGCTCCATAAAGTCTTAAAAGATCATTGTTCTTTACGATATACTTGACCTGCATGTGAGGGACACACAATCAGCTGCCCAGCAAAATTATTTTTGTATCCCGCTAAAAGTCCTAATGTTTTGCCATCTGTGAAAATACTTAACGCTCTATTTCTGCGCTGGTCTGCCTTCAACAGCGTTTGATTACATTCTTGGGAGGAATTGTACACACAAAATGGAGAGTCTCAATACTTTTGTTGGCCTAAAGCTGCCATTAGACCAAAATTGGCACGACAAAATTTACTTGCAGGCTGTGGCAAAAAAAAAACATTTGCCGGGACTGGAAATAATTTGGGCTGGGATGCAGTCATAGGCTGTTTCTACTGACTGGACTAGCAGGCTAACAAGTAAAGAAAATACCTTTTTACCAAACACTTTATTTTTGTTTGTCAGTCTCAGTTCTTAAAATCACTTCCACCTGTGAAGCTGCTGCTTGTATTCTTTAACAATGCAGTCTTATAAACAGGGATAAAGTACTTCCTGAATGTCAGTCCCACAATCTCTCTTAGATTGAAGTCTCACTACTTTGCAGGTCAAAGTTGAACAAAAATGTATTTATGAATCCGGTGGGCTCTCTTGTAAATTGATGACAGGCGAAACAAATATTTGCAGAAACTGAACTCTTCCACTTTTATATAATGTTCTTCCACAGACATCGACGAGTGTGAAAGAAACCCTCTGCTGTGCCGTGGAGGTGATTGTGTGAACACGGAGGGCAGCTTCCAGTGCCTGTGCCCCGAGGGACACGAGATCGCACCCGACGGGTCGGCCTGTCTAGGTGAGTGATGAGTTTATCAGAGAGGAGGGTCGAGCGAACTCTCCAAACTCTTTCCTCTTTTTCGCTTTCATCCTTTCTTTGAGAAATCTGTGTGGCAGAATGTAGTTTCTGCTCTATTTTCTTGAGAGATGAAAGAAAGACAAAAAGGATGAAAAGAAGATGAGTGAGTCCAGATGTTATCACAGAGCAGACTGTATGAATGACAAGTGAGCTTTTGGATCTTCCCTCCCTATCTGCCTCTGTTTCTGCCTCCATGTGTAGGTTCACTGGGGCTCTGTGTGGGGTGAGAGTGTGTCAGGTCTGTGTATGAACTCTAGGCTCGTGTGTGCGTCTGCATGTATGTTAACGCTAAGAAAGGTCTACTTGCACCTCAACATAGTAAAGACAAAAAAAATCCCAACGATATGAAAGTTTAGTATCAGTTTTCACAGTTAGATATCAATCTTTATTTATATCTTAAATGCTACTCTTATTTCTTTGACTGTATCATGGTACTGTATATTTTACTGTTTATGTAACATTTTGTTGTGTACTTTTATTCTGAGATGTTCTGTTTTTTGGTATGCAGCATCCTTTCGAGGCCGGCCTTTTTTTTACAGCCTTTATTTCTTTTTGCACTTTCTGTAAAATGCTACAATGTGCTGAATAATAAGTCAGTTTGTATTAATTATTTTTTTCATTTTGGTCACTTGAGCCCCTAATTGACTGGTGAAGTAGCGACAGCAAAGTCTTTCTACATGAACAAGACTTTCCCTGTCCTTTCTATAGTTTGCCAACTCCCATGTTTAGTTCATAGCTTTGAACGGATCATGCTTTATTCACTGTGTGTCATTGTGATGACTTAATGAAGCGTGTGAGGGTTTCAGTCCATGACCTAATGCTCAACAACTGCACCTTACGCTCATTTATTTTCTTTATTACCACCCAAAGTAATAAAAACAATGAAAGCATTACTGAAAACTGCCCACCTCATCCCTTCCTAGACAATGGCCTTCATTATCTCTGGTGAAGTAACAAGTTGAAGTGCTAAAATGATGATGATCATGATAATAAACTTTGGTTGTAGAGCAAATTTCATACAGATGGGTGGGATACAGTGTATTTAATGACATCAGATTCCTTGTTGGAAATTATTTATCACCATTAAGTACTGAATCCATTATGAAACAGTTTTCACTTGAACACTTGAACATTACAGTGCTCTAATGGTGAAATTAAGTGTGACCGTAGAGCTGAAACAATATATGAATATAATGTTCAAACGAATTAAAGGCAACTATTCTGATAATCAAGTAATGGTTTGTCGTTACCCAAAAATGCCAAAAAGTACAGGTTCCAATTTCTGAAATGTGAACAGTTTTCAGTTTTCTTCGAGCCTTCTGTAGTATTAAACCAAATATCATTGGGTTTTGGACTTTTGTCATTTTGTGAAATGGTGATGGGCATCTTTTTTCATATTATTGATCGAATGATCAATCAGCTTCATCCTGATTTTCATTTTCATGTCCAGTCACGCGAACATGCTGCTGGTACCTTCAGCTTTAAGCGTGGGTTATCCTTATTGATTTTTATTTATAAATTGTCTGTAAGAATTCTCTTTGTTCCTTCACAGACATCAATGAATGTGACTTGAGTGACAGGCTGTGCAGGAACGGACAATGTGTCAATATGATCGGTCGCTACCAGTGTACCTGCGACACAGGATACAAATCCACAGAGAACAGACTGGAGTGTGTTGGTGCGTATTGAACATATCACTGACTATTTCCTCTCAAAGATTTTCCTTTTGTTGTCATTGTTGCAATCTGAAGATTGAATGTCAGCGCTATGTGACAGTGTGTCTTGTTCTGCCTCTCAGACATCGACGAGTGTACCATTGAGAATGGTGGCTGTGAGACTTTCTGCACCAACTCCGAGGGGAGCTATGAGTGCAGCTGCCACAGTGGATACGCCCTGATGCCTGATCTGAGAAGCTGCACTGGTAATTAGCTTTGTATCTGTCTGTCATAATTAATCTGTTATTCTGTGCTTCACAGTTGGCAGTTCTAACATTTTAAATGTGGTTTTGCCGCATTTGTCAAGACGTAGTAACTAAAGAAAACTGGCAAGGATAGGTTTTACTTGTCAGAACATTTTCCAAAGATTGCACATGTGGTAGTACAGAAGTAATTGAAAGGTTGTGTTTAGAGAGACCTGATTTAAGAGCAGCAACAAAGAGAGAGAATCACTGCTGTGATTTGACTGGCACATGTTCAAAGAAAGCATACATTGGTCGTAAGAGAAAAAGGTTAAGGCCAAATCTGACAACTGATCATTTGTTATTAGATCCAAAATGTTACTAAATAATGGTATATAGTGCTTATTGGTTAATTACTGGCATTTCTTGCTTGTAGGTTATTAATTATTGATCATTACAGTAGGCTTCATGTGTCATTTATAGACTGACTCATTTGATTCGTATTCCTTTAATCACCAGAGACAGATTCAGACATGGCTCAAGGTAGTACACGGGTCATTTCAATGTAGTTTGTGCAAAAGAAGAGCTGAAAATGACTTAACCTTTGCTCTGCATAATGATCACTTTATTGCACAAGCTGTGTCCTGTATTGATTTTGCTGATTTATGAGTGACGACGTAAATGTACTTGTTTAAATATACTACTACTAAGTACCATTGTTCCTGTTTTCTACACTTTGTCTGCTTCCATTTTCTTTTTGATTTGTCTCTCTGCATTCAAACATCAGATATTGATGAGTGTGAGGAGAGCCCAGAGATCTGTGATGGAGGCCAGTGTACCAACACCCCAGGGACGTACCAGTGTCTGTGCTTTGACGGTTTCATGTCATCTGAGGATATGAAGACCTGTCTGGGTAAAGGATACATATTTTATGCCCAAAATAAAACACTGCACAGCAGCTACACCTGTCTGCAGCTCGCTGTTTAAGGGATCCAGGGAGTTCTCAGAGATTTACTGAAACAACGTCATCTTAAAGGTTATCCAAGACATGAGTCATGAAAATAAGACTTAATGACTCGGATATATGAGTATATGTGTGTGAGAGAGAACAGAGTGTAATGTTGTTGTTGCTGATTTACAAGACAGTGAACATTGTGTTGGGTTGAGCAGGGAGGAATGTGTGACATTTAGACGTCTGGTTCCACTAAGTGAGAAAACAAAAACCTGCCATCAATAATGTAAGGACTTCTAAATGGGTCTGCACAAACACATCCTCTCTTATTGCTGTTTTTATTAAAAGTAAATGCATTTTAAAGCCTTAATATGGTTCATGACGTAATTCATTTGTGACTCACGTACATACAGCTTACCAAAACCAAACCTTTTTGGCAGGCCGAACAAACAAAAAGCTAATTCAGTCTTATTCATTGCCATGAACCTTTCCTTTATTGCAGTTGTGTTCAGCAAATTAAAATTCTTGCTCTTTCTTTGTTCCACTTTTCTTTTCCCTCCCTGTCTAGATGTGGATGAGTGTGAGCTGAATCCAAACATCTGTCTGAGTGGCAACTGTGAGAACACGAAGGGATCCTTCATCTGCCACTGTGAGCTGGGATACTCTGTCCGCAAGGGAACCACAGGCTGCACAGGTGAGCGAAATAAATGCACACATTGAGTATTACTACCCACAACAAAACACTTGTCAGTGGAAGTACGTGGAAGGGAGTACAATGATGGTGGTGACTCAGTAGAGGGTTGCTGCTGATTAAGTGGTGGTGAAGGAGAGATGTGTGTGTGTGTGTGTGTGTGTGTGTGTGTGTGTTCTGTGTGTGTGTGTGTGTCTGTGTGTCTGTGTGTGTGTGTGTGTCTGTGTCTGTGTGTGTGTCTGTGTCTGTGTCTGTGTGTGTGTGTGTCTGTGTGTGTCTGTGTGTGTGTGTCTGTGTGTGTGTGTGTGTCTGTGTGTGTGTGTGTGTGTGTGTCTGTGTGTGTGTGTGTCTGTGTGTGTGTCTGTGTGTGTGTGTCTGTGTGTGTGTCTGTGTCTGTGTGTGTGTGTCTGTGTCTGTGTCTGTGTGTGTGTGTCTGTGTGTGTGTCTGTGTGTGTGTCTGTGTGTGTGTCTGTGTCTGTGTCTGTGTGTGTGTCTGTGTGTGTGTGTGTGTGTGTGTGTGTGTGTGTGTGTGTGTGTGTGTGTCTGTGTGTCTGTGTGTGTGTCTGTGTGTGTGTGTGTGTGTGTGTGTGTGTGGTTTTGTTGAACTACAGGAGTGAAATAGAGAGGTGATAAATGAGAGGATGAAAGGAGATTGTCTGGCTGACCACAAGCAGTTCCTACATTAATCATTCAAGAGCTCCTGTCTAACTGGACGACAAACACGGTCACAAACACGCATAAATTAACGCACACTCACATGCACCATCAGCAACAGTAGCAGGAGCCGTGAGGTCACTATCTTCTGTCGGATGCATGCATCACATTGCATCTTTGTTTATTCCCTTGTTGCTCTTTCATTAAGGTCAGTTAAACATTACGTGATTATTGGAAGAGTTCTGCACCACGTAATCACTCGAAAGGGCTCCAGAACACATAAATACAAAGTCCATCCTGCCGGTAGAGTCTTTGCTAGTTTGGACTCACTCCTCGTCTAGGCAGAGTTAAGTCTGATTTACAAGGCCACTTAAAAGTTTGGAGTTGAAGGCTAGTTGAGAGTTTGGCCGGTGACCTTATCTGGCCTCTTCTCGGTGATGGAAATGAGTCAGACACACAGCAGCAGCACGTCTTCCTTCAGACGCAAATAAACAGATCTGTCTGAAGTATGATTCCCTCACTCACACACACTCTAATTCTAATCCTATTAAAATGTCCATACAGTATTTTCCTTGTTTTTGAGAAAGCTGGGTTTGCAGTAAAGCAGCCGGTTCTGATTCACAGGTTTGGAATTTCAGCCCCAGAATACCAAGAAATCAAGACACTAATTCCTCTCAGGCAGGCAGGATGTCTTGTTATAGACGAGTGAACAAAACCTGCTCCTGCTTTTTGGCTCGGATCCCCTGCCAATATGTTTAGACGAAAAATGCATAAGAACTTGGTTGTCATTGTCGAAATTCCTTATGTGAGCACGTTGGTATGCATGGACTAAATCTTGCTGCGTGAGTGTTGATGAGTACCTCAAGCCCAGATCTGATCCAGCTGTTGCTGAAGCTCCCACAAGAATGATTTCTCTATTTATTTCACAACACTGACAACTCAGTGGGCAGGGTGTGAATATTAGTTTGTACATTTGAGCACTTTCTAGTCTTTGCGTGTGTTTTGTAAAGTTAGGACTGGGTGGAGATGTACTGGGGGAGTTTACAGGGCTGGAGAGAATCAGTGTGTTAAGCCAGTTGACTTTATCATCTTCTAGCTAAATGACAAAACTGCAGCAAAAAATAAGAAATAACACAATATTTCTCTTAAGAGTGAAAAGTTAAATTCAAAAGCAATAAAAATACACGATTCTTCCACTCAACACACTCAGGTGTTGCTACTGCACTCTTACTGGCTCTGGTATGACCAGTAATTGTTGGTGGCTAATGTTAGCAAACTGACTATTTCAAAACAAAAGCCCTGGCAAAATCCATCTGATAACTCCTGAAAATAGCGTGGCTCCAGTGGGTGGACAGTATGGCAGCACTGGAGCCCTACTCCAGGTTGATAGTCGACATGTTCAAGAGTGGGTTTGAACATATGAGCATTAACTTCCACTGCCTTACCAGACAAGTACAAGTGTCTTCTTCTTCTTCTTCTTCTTCTTCTTCTTCTTCTTCTTCTTCTTCTTCTGTTGTTTTTAGAGGTGGTTTGCATCCAAAACATTGCATTACTGTCTTCTACTGGATATAAAACAAGACTCCATTCTCCAAAATATCCCAATCTAACTAAAGAAAGAATGACATATATATACTGTAAATAGCAATATTGTGTGAGTTTGTTCTTTCTTACATGATAATTCCCATATTTCTTTTTACGTTTTCACTTTTTACCATGATGAGGATATTCACAATTATCCCCATAATGGAAATTCACTACATTTAACTTATTGTGAGGGATTTTTCATTGCGATCCTATATCGTCCCATCGCTCCCAGCGAGACAGGCAGGTAGACAGATAGACTTGTAATGCAAACAGACAGGCAATCAGGCAGGCATGCAAACTAGGAGACAGCAAGACAGCCAGGTAGGCAGATGTGTGATTCTGTGCTATTATCCTTTTTATTGTTGCCCTTCATCTGTCAAACATTCAGCACTAGTTAAATCAAGCCTCATCTTTGACACCAGCTGTGTCCGCTGACACGCTTCTCACATGCAACAACCCCTGTTTGCATTTTACATTTCCACTAGAGAATGTGTGTGATCTTGAATTCTGCCTGTAATCCAGGAAGATTCGTTTGCTCCCAGCCCTCATATTAAGGCCCGTCATCAAATGTAGTGTAAATATACCGTACCCTCTCCTCAGGAAGACTGTAAACCAGCAGCACTAATCTCTAATTGACAGTATTTTGAATTACTACCCTCAAAAAGACAGACACACAGAGAGGAGTGTGTCTCATTGGCTTATACATCCTAACTTCTTGATCAAGTTCATAGCATGGCTTCCCTTGATGTACAGGGACACACACACACACATGCACAATCCCTCTTCAGAGCTGTAACACTCAGTCGTCAGGCTCAGGGCCAGGTATTGTGTTGCTCAGTGTTTCACACGGTTGCTTTGGCTCAGCTGTCTTCCCTGTTGTAGCACCACATAGGCTTTCTGCATTGTGCCATGTAGTCGATCATGTCAGGACTGCCCGAGGAACAAGAGCTGCTGAGCCTCACTCACCGCCACTTGCTTCATGGAGATCCTTATTGGTTACACCCTACAGGATGTAAACAGCTTTATGGGTAGGACAGATTTTAATAGTAGCCAATTTAATTGTTCCCATTAATTGTTGTTGTTGTCTGTTTATTGGAATCCAGCGCCACACACAATATGTTATCAAATATAGAAAGGTATTTTATAACCACATTATCTACTAAGTACCTCACTATTTCATCCATTGGCAGAGTTCAGATATAATTATAATGGTTTTGCCGTGAAGGAATGTTTATTTGTAGAGTTGGCACATTACCACATCGCATTTTTATAGAAATTATATTTGGGGAAGATTATATGTCCAAACTTAACATCTGGGGTAGTGAGAAAACCAAACATGAGCATTAAAAGAAGGCTGTTACTAAAGCCTCATGTGAGAGATGCAGTGTCTGTGTGCAAAGAGGGAAATCTTTGCCTAAAATAACCTCAAATATTCTTGTTCAGACAGAATAAGGCCTTGGCATTAGGATATCGTTCTCCCTCTTGGCCTTTTTTGTTCTGGACACACTTGCACAATGAAAATCCAGGGACTGGCTCTGCTCATTAAACCTCTGCAGGAAGGCTATTAGTATCAGAGATCATGAGAATGTGCCGAATGCCTTCTGCTCTGAAATACATGGATGAAGACAGTGACCCAGAAAGACTTAGTCCTGTCGTCTCCTGCTGCTGTCTTTATGCGATTCAAACCAAGCATCAATTGCTCCACAATGCCAAGAACCCCGATGTAATGAGAACACAGACCCAAATCATCAGACCATCAGATCGGTGTCTATTTCTCTTTACATGGCTTCTCGTTTGTTTCCTCTCAGATGTCAATGAGTGTGAGATCGGAGCCCATAACTGTGACAGACATGCTACCTGCACCAACACAGCTGGCGGCTTCAAATGCAGCTGTGCTCCAGGATGGATTGGCAACGGCCTCAAATGCACAGGTAAGGTTTTTTTCATCTTTCATTTTTACTTGTTCTGCTCCTGATAGTGCACAATAAAGAGAAAAGAAAACTCAAATTCAAAACACAACTCTACTTACACATTCAAAGACAGAAAAGGAGCTGAGAGAAGAAACAATCTTATTTTGCCTGCCCCTTACTCAAAACATAAATAAACAATAGAAATAGATCTGTCAATTACAGTTACTTCTTAACAACACAAACATAAGAAAAAAAAGAATCAAGAGCCATAAACAACAACAATTCACAGTCCAGTAAGGAAACAATTGACCTGCCACTTCACACAAGTCTAATTATTAATTTTTAATAAAATAATTTAACTGAAGAAAATGTATACAGCCCTTTAAATCATTCTGTAGAGAATTCCACAGTTATATGGAATATCACCAACCTCATCCTTTCCTCAACATTTGAATGAAGTATTTTGCATGTGCATACATGTAATTGGACGTTGTTGTGTTTCAGACCTGGACGAGTGCTCCAACGGGACACACATGTGCAACAACAACGCTGACTGTCTCAACACCATGGGCTCATATCGCTGTGCGTGCAAGGATGGGTTCTCTGGAGATGGATTCTACTGCTCAGGTCACACATACAAAACCACATTGTTTTGCTTTTTTAAAAGATACACGAATGCATTGTGTGTTTACGGACTGTGTGCTCCATCACCACTACAGACAGCGATGAGTGTGCAGAGAACGGCAACCTGTGTGAGAGTGGCCACTGTCTGAACATGCCTGGAGGCTTCCGCTGTGAATGTGACATGGGCTTCATCCCCACTCCTGACGGCAAGGCTTGCGAGGGTAAGACAATACAACACTGCTGGACTATCTTGGTTCCAGACATCTGAATTTGTGCCCACATCCTAAATTTTGATTTAAATTTTTTTTTTTAATTTAAACTGGTCTGGTGTGACTCGTGTGACTCATGTGAATGGTTGTTTGTGTTCCTGCCTGGAGAAACAAACAGATGATGCCTTCAAATAGAACTCATGAGGCAGTATTTTAGACGCTGCGCACAGTACACACATCATCGCAGTTGCTTTAGTTGTGTAAACATTTCTAAGGGACTGACAACAACAACAACGGATCAACAACATTTTCCTTGTTCTCTTTTCAAATGTGGCTTCTTTGAGTGCCGATATTATCAAAAAAGTCAGTTGGTCAGCCATTTGTTTTTTTGTTTTCCTGAGAGAGTAAAATGAGCAGATGACAACCTTGCTATCCCAACATTTTCTTGTTAGATAACATTATGTTAGCTAATGTGTTAACAACCAATGCCCAGGTAAATATCTTTATTGATTAAGGTTTTGTCATTGTCTGTTTTCCCTTTTTTCCCACCTATTTTCACTCCTTGTTACCCTGTGTATGATTGAGCAACATAAGAAAATATAACCTTTTAAGGTGGCAACAGGACTTGCTAACTAAGCCAGCGTCTGTCTTCTTCACACTCAGACAGAAGGTTTAGTGGCTAACCTTTATTTGGCTAGTGTCCATGTTATACAGTTAAGAGTGGTCTTTGAGTTTTCTCGGATGCAGAAAACAATGGACTGGGTGTAAGGAACCCTTTTTTTGCATCATAGAAATCCACACCTAAAGTACAAATTGTCATTGCATTGCACATTTATTGTCAAAAAAGACTTACAAAGGCTACATAAGGGAGTGGCAACAAAAGACCATATAGTCTGAAAGGGTCATTCCTGACATCCTGCTGGCTGAAATGATATGTGTAGAGACAAAGCTGCATGCACCTTTCAGACATAACCTCGACAATATGCTTACATGCAATCTATTTCATTGTGATGTTATTTACATAAGTAGAATAAAACATCAAGGTGATGTAAGATTACATGTAAACCTAAATAACTGAGGAGGGATCTTCGAAATTCCGAGCTGAGCTACTGTGGACACATGAGCACATTTATGACTGGTAGCAGATGAGTGTGAGTCATGCTTCCAGTGATAAGACATTGCTGGATTCAATTGACTGAGCAGACCTCATTGTGCTGATGTGTCAAACATCCTGAAATAACCTGTCCAGTCCTCCCTGCCTCAACTTAGGCAGGACTGGACAGTAATTACTTGTGCAGAGTCTAATGATGTGGAAGAGCACAATTTCATAACCTTGGCTGCTGCTCTGATAGTGTATGTGTACGTCTGTCTGGATATGTCTGGGCATTTTTTTTGCCCCAGAACTGTCATTCTTTAGCAGAGGTGAGCGGCCTTCACTTCCTATTGCTGGCTGCCAATTTTCCACCATGATCCCATGATCCACTAATCCCTCACAGCTGGGCCTCTCTCTCTCTTTCTCTCTCCCCCTCTTTATCACTTTCTCTCTCCCTCTCTCTGTCTCTTTTACAGACATAGACGAATGTACCTTTGCTGATATCTGTGTCAATGGACGCTGCCAGAATATCCCAGGACTTTTTAGATGTGAATGTAGCCTTGGCTATGAACTGGACAGGAGTGGAGGCAACTGCACAGGTAAGACACCAGTCCAGCTGCCTTCCCCAATGATGCTCTGTTTGTGCCCCAATGAGCTGAGGAGATTTAAAAGAGTGTAAAAGAAATGGTGCGACAAAAGTGAACAGAGGGAAAGCAAATGAAAAACGCTCATACATTATTGAGGAGATGAATTTATAAACAGTTGCTTTGTCTTTCCTTCTCAGATATCAATGAATGTGCAGACCCGACCATCTGTATTAATGGCATGTGTGTCAACATCCCTGGAAGCTACCACTGTAACTGCCCTGCAGACTTTGAACTCAACCCCACTCGGGTGGGCTGTGTAGGTGAGACTCAACAAGTTTTTGCTACACATTGTTGCCGCTTGGATTTAAATATATCATAGAACTTATTCTGAAGCAAAGGTAAGACACAACCTGTATACTTGAACACCTGTGTGTGTGAATATAGACACTCGCTCTGGAAGCTGCTACCTGGATGTTCGTTCCCGAGGAGACGCTTCAGAGAGCTTGGACTGCTCCAATGAGATTGGAGTTGGTGTTTCCAAAGCATCCTGCTGCTGCTCCCTGGGCCAGGGCTGGGGAAATCCATGTGAATCATGCCCCTTTGTCAACTCAAGTGAGTCACCCCATCGCTATTTAGACTTTGCGTGCATTATGCATGGTTATTTTTATGTTTCAGTTTAATAGCAAGGTTTGTGAGCTCTAGCCAAGATATACTGAGGTGACATGTCACACCTCCCAGTAGCCACCTAGCTATATACAGTAGTTGACTGATATTTGAAATCAGGGGTTTTCAAAGTCTGAGATTGTGAACCTCCCCTCAGACAAAGCTTGGAAAAAAGGCGCCCCCACCCCACTTTAGTTTACTTACCAACAACATGAAACTTTTTTCTTTTAAGAGATGCAGCAACATTCATGAAGTTACTTCCACCAATCCAACTCCACCACAGAACTCATGAAGTACCTATAACTGTAAAGATCATTGTTGTTGTTATTTTCACAGTAGAGTCAGTTGCAGATAATACAATACAAGTGTGTAATGAATGGCAACATTGTTGCTACTTTGTGGTGTCATTGTTTTTGCCTTGAGACCAACGTTTTTCAGTTTATGTAGATCAGTTGTCTAAGTTTCAGTCTCACAACACTGTCCTCCATCACTTAATAAGTGAAGACATGACTAGCCTTTTGACTTCTCAGTGGGCAGGAAACTGGCTGAAATTTTGATTTTGAATGTAAGTTTCTGGCAAAGTAAATTCAGGGTCACTGGCTTTGATTAACAATCCTATCAAATCCTTCTATGAGTTGTTTTGTACCATGGTGAGAGTTGTTGAGTGTTTTTTTGCTGGTAAAGATGAGACAGCTTTGTGCAACTTACTTGAAATTGCCAACAGATGGTTCAAAACATTACAGGGAATGACTCATCCCTTTCAGCTCCAGGAAATGCTTCCTTCTATGACAAGAAGAAAACTTTTTCTTTTTGCTTTGTAATTCTGAGTAGCTGCAGTCATGTCCGGTCCGTGTAAAACTCTGAAATCTGAGATGGCACAGAAAAAGCACAACAGACAGTGACTTAACCTTACGTTTGACCATCAGCCAACTGTTACAGTCAAATCCTGCAATAAAACAACCTTGATTGTGTGCTGTGTCATTGTTGCTTGTTAATGTGTTATGGTGCTGTGTTACAGCTGAGTACAAGACGCTGTGTCCTGGAGGAGAAGGCTTCAGACCAAACCCCATCACTGTCATCTTGGAAGGTCAGGCAGCACACATGCTATTATAGCTGCGGTCAAATAGTCAAAAGAATGATGTCCTATGTCTTTTCCTAAGCACTTTATTTAACACATAAAGAAAATGAGTACAGTGACAAATTCAATGCTGTATAATTCAATTAAGGATTCCTGTCTGAAACAGAATCACACTTCCTTAGAAGGATGTTTTTAAATCAGCTTTAAATCTGGCTCCTGCAAGGAATTGTGGGTTGCCATTATCTCCTTTGTTTTCGTAAAGGATAGTCCAGTGAAACCTCTGCTAAAGGATATAAGAAAGGAAGCTTTTAAGCACCTTTCCTTAGCATTTAGAGAACTTGACCAGCTCTTATCACGGCTGTCATTTCACTCAGTTAGGAACCTTCCTGAGCCAAAAAGACTATTCGACCGCAGCCTCGTGTGTTTGTCAGGTTGCTCCTGTGCACACTTACATATATTCACACAGATAACACACACCCTCCCATCCCTCAATGCCCACTGAATGTTTCCTCTCTCTCTCTCTGGCAGACATCAATGAGTGCCAGGAGCTGCCAGGCTTGTGCCAGGGAGGACAGTGCATCAACACCTTTGGCAGCTTCCAGTGTGAATGTCCAAGAGGCTACGCCCTCAACGCAGAAACCAGAGTCTGTGAAGGTATTAGACACACACATGCCCCACAGACACGTGAACACACAGGTGACCTATTCCTCTATAGCTGTTGCCCTGGGACGTTTCAGTGGGAAGGAAATTGAGTCCAGCCGTCGAGAAAGCACTGAGAGCAAAAAGACAAAGAAATATTGGACCCTCTTGTCCCGCAGACGACACTGCAGCTCATTCTGGCTCAATATGTCTGTGCTCTTGTTCCCCGTCTGCTGCTAACCCGGCAAAGCTCCGTGAGGATGATGAGGCAGCTGAGCGCCTAACTATGTCCAGAGGAGCGAGGCTCTGATGTGGTCAGCCCTCTCCTCAGGGAAGTACACTGAGTCCCCTGTAGACAGGCCAGAGATGACGGAGAGAGGGAGAGAGGGAGGAATGAAAGATAGGGGGGGAAAAATAGATAAATGAGAAGGGTGTTTAGAAAAGAGAAACAAGAACAAAGAGAGGAGAGGAGGGGGCTAAGGGTTAGACAATGACATGTGGCTGGCGGCATTTTAATTAGCGTGTGTTTGTTGGCCAGGAGAACAAAAGCGGGCGTCTGCTTTATAAAGTCCAGGACTGCACATCCACTATGTCTTCAGCTGTTAGCTTGGCCGGAAGAAACAAGCACTGTGTCTGTTGCTGTCTGGCAGTAATGTTGGTGGAGAAAGAATTGTAGTATAGAAAATATGGAAATAAGGAAGACAATTATAATCGATATGAATAGAAGATATTAAACGCATATTCCAGCTGGTGTCCTGCTGCGGTTGTGGCCGTGGTCCTTTTGGACCGGGGACGAAAAGTAGTTTCGCACAAGATGATGAGGGAATTGGGGGTTATTTTATAACCTAGAAATACAATTTTCTAGGTTAGTCAGGTGTGAAGTTGACAGTCTAAAGTCAATAAGTTTAAAACAATAGTCAATATGTAAGGCAAATCAATTACATTACAAGTAAAACACTAGACAGACATAAGAAGAATAGACATGGGCAGCGGTTAAAGCAAAGTAAGTTACGGTTTAACAAAAGCAAAGAAAAACAGTTACAGTCATTTAGTTCTAAGTTTTAAATAAGTAAAAAATAAGTTGTGAGGAAGCTGAACTAAAGAAATGTAATTCAAACCCTGTGTTTATCAAAATAATGGACTCATTTCTGCTTTTCCCTTTCTCTGTGCACAGATGTCAATGAGTGTGAACAACCAGGCATCTGCGGCCCAGGCCAGTGCTACAACACCATCGGGAACTACACCTGTATCTGCCCCGTCGACTACATGCAGGTCAATGGAGGGAACAACTGCATGGGTAAGTCGCTGTATCAACCAGCGTAATGGTATTAACATTCAGTCATGCGTGGCATTTATTCTGTTTTCTTTCCTATTAACACACACAGACATGAGGAAAAGCTACTGCTACAGGAACTTTGACTCTGATAACGGGACGTGTGGCGGAGAGCTGACTTTCAACATGACCAAAAAGATGTGCTGCTGCTCCTACAACATCGGCCGTGCATGGAATAAACCCTGTGAACAGTGTCCTGTGCCGAGCACCGGTGAGGTCTCATACACACATATGGCGACACACCGATGTGTAGAAAGCGTGACATAAAAATAGTTTTTAAAAGTGCAAAATCTTTCTTGCCTTAATCTGTCGGAACCCTGATAAGAAACTAAAAGTGAGCTTTATAAACTTATATCCACCCAGACGAGTTTGCGATCCTGTGCGGCAGCGAGAGACCAGGATACTACATCGACATCACCACTGGACGGGTCATTGGTAAGATTTCCCCATTGAAAGGTTTATGTGATAAAACGTTTGTTTTGTTCTCATCTTTTCCCCTTGTTTCTTCCCCATGTGCTAGATATTGATGAGTGCAGGGAGATCCCAGGAGTGTGTGAGAATGGAGTGTGCATCAACATGGTGGGCAGCTTCAGGTGTGAGTGCCCCATCGGCTTCATCTACAATGACAAGCTGTTGATTTGCGAAGGTAAGGCCTGCTCTTGCTGTTGAAGTTCTACTGAAAGTGATACCAAAATGTAAAATGCTGTGAATTCTTACTGAGTTTTTAAATGAAGTCAGTGTTTTTTATATTTATACAGTGGTGGAAGAAGTATTCAGATCCTTTACTTAAGTAAAAGTACTCATACCACAGTGTGAAAATACTCCACTACAAGTAAAAGTCCAGCATTCAAAACCTTATTTTAGTAAAATATGAAACTATTATCAGCAGAATTGACATAGAGTATTAAAAGTAAAGGTAGTCATAATGCAGTGAAATGTTCATTGTCACTGTTTTACTATTATATATATGATTAATACATTAATACGTATTTTGCATTTTACTGCTGTAGATGTTTAAGGTTGTGCTAATTTGAACTCCTGTGTGTATATATACATATATATATATATATATATATATATATATATATATATATATATATACTGTTGGGTAGTGTAATCTACAGCAATGCATCATATTCTATAAGATCATCATACAAGAACCACGTATCTCTAAAAAGTCAGCTTTTCATGAGCTCAGAAAAACAGCCGTGTTTTCAGCTTTGTGACGATGCAATTTTCCAGCTGACTCAAGCAGGATTTTAAAGAACACTTGAAGGTGGATGAAAAATGTTGAATCTGAAAAGTAACTAAAGCTTTCAGACAAATGTAGTGGAGTAAAAAATAACAATATTTCCCTCTAGATATAGTGGAGAAGAAGTATAAAGTTACATAACATTTAAATACTCAAGTAAAGTACCAGTATTTTGAATTCATGCTTAAGTACAGTACTTCAGTAAAAGTACTTACATGTATTTATACCCTGTTTGTAAAAGTGTCTGAACTGTGTCTGCCATGTTGTTGTCAGATATTGATGAGTGTCAGAACGGGCCGGTGTGCCAGCAGAATGCAGCCTGCCTGAACATGCCAGGAAGCTACCGCTGCGAGTGTAAATCTGGATATCGCTTCACCCCCACAGGACAATGTCTAGGTAAGGCTGGTGTGGTGATCAGCTGTGGCCTTTAAAAAGGTGGAAGGTGTCATCAGCACTCAAATTAAATTACTGGTGTTACATGGTTATTACTGTTGACTCAACCAACAGCAACACTCCTAATGGCTTCAGTGGAGATTATACAGAACTGGTGGAAACATGGAGCAGGATTAGAGAACAGATTAGAGGAAACAGCCAAAACACTGCTGTCTTCCATGAGGATGATTCTGACTTCTCTGGATCCTCCTGTGACCCGATGACCTCTTACCTCCTCAAGCTATTGTATCAAACTCAGCCACATGAAAGTCTTTGAACTGCACATTCTTGCCAGTCAAAGATGAAGCACCAGAGGCAGTGACAGTCAGGCTGAGGAGGAACTCTACATGGTGGGCTTGTTATTAAGGAAGAGAGAATGTGAAGCATGTGTTGAGCTGTTGAACATGTGCTGCTGTATATCTGAAACATGTCGCTGTCAGACTGGAACGTATCCTCACCGATAAGCAAATGTTGAATCAACATCCTCTTTTGCTTCCTGATATTCCTGCAAGTCCTAACAACAAACGGTCAGTGAGAGAGAACTGGAGCTGTGGCTGGAAACAATGATGACCGCAATGAATTATATGCAGTGATAAATAAAACAGTGATTTATAGTGATTAAAAAAAAATGAAGCATTGCTGCAGGACAAAATGTGAAATGTATCTAAAAATGGACGTCTTTTTGAATTGAATTAAATAGTTATGATGTAGCTCTTGTACCATGCAACAGAGTTAACGGGCAGTTTCGTGTCCTATGAAAGAATAAATAAATAAATGCCCATATTAGAGATTGTTTGTAGCTAGCGACAAATATGTAATTAAAGTAAACATGTCATTAAAGTTATATTAAATTGAACATATTACAATTATTTTAGTTATGTAAGTTATTTATTATGAATGATAACACTATATTATTGAGTAATTTAGTGAGTGTAACCAAACATAATACATAACTCACATGATTAAAATAACTCACACAGTATGATGTTTGGATTTGTCGTCAATCCAATTTCAGGAGACTTTTTACAGTGTTTCCAGTCTACAAGTTGTTCATGCTTTAAAGTTGGCCCAAAGTTCGTCCAGTCAGCAGTTGGTTTCACAATGATGAGTAAAGTAGAGAGTAGTCAATGGTCTATTCATGTTTAAAGCCTTGCCAGAGAACACTGGAAGAAGCTAAATGATGGGCTATCAGAACATACACTCACATTAATAGTAAGACACATTTTTATTATACAGAACTGGAGAGAAAAAGTTGTTATTTTGTTATGAACATTTTTGACATATTTGATAAATACAAATGGAGCAGTACCCTTGGGAACACAAAGTAACACGACAGAAAGAGGATCATCATTTGAAGGGGTCTCAAAGATTACCCCATACTATACCAGTGGAAGAAATGTAAGAAATTAAGCCATCACAGATTTCTGAATATATTGCATATTTAAACATAACAGTTCATAAAACTTGTAATACAAAACAATCATTGTGGTAAGTAATCAACTGGGGAAGGCTCATGAGGATTAGGTTACCCTATTCACCTGTAGTGTCTCCCCTTTAGTCATTTGACTCCGGTTATAACTGTTGCTATTTCAGAAGGACTGTATATTTCACCGCTTTGCAGTAATAGTTTTTGTGGTTCAACTCTGAAATTCACACAGTGTGATAATCGTTTTTCCTCTTTTTCAGACCGAAATGAATGCATTGAGAGCCCTGGGATATGCAACCCTGGTCAGTGCATTGACATGCTGGGGAGCTACCGCTGCATCTGCCCCAATGGCTTCAAAACGACCCGGGACCAGTCAATGTGTGTCGGTAAGCTGTGTTCTCGCTTGTGTTTGACATGTGATGTGAGTGCTGTCTGAGAGGTAAAGCTGTGATGACGCTCTCTGGTTTCAGACGTGGACGAGTGTGAGAGGCAACCCTGTGGCAACGGGACCTGTAAGAACACAGTGGGCTCCTACAACTGCCTCTGCTACCCCGGCTTTCAGAACTCACACAACGGTGACTGCATAGGTAAGTGCGTCATCTGTGGATGTGAGTTAGTCAAAGAGAAAAAGCAAGAGAGTTATAGTCTTCATGTGATATATTGTGTTTTTGTGTTGATCAGATTTCGATGAGTGTTCGACACAGAGGGGGTTGTGTCGAAACGGGCAGTGTGTGAACACCGTGGGCAACTTCCTCTGCGTGTGCCACGATGGCTATGAGCTCACTTTGGACGGAAGACAGTGTGCAGGTAAGGAGCTGACTTTTTACCTTTTTTATGTTTATCTGAATGTTATAAATATGTTTTACAGTATATCCCTTATGTTTTCCTTTTTTTTCCCTCCCTCAGATATTAATGAATGCGCAGTGAATCCAGGCACATGTGGTGCAGGAACTTGTCTGAATCTGGATGGCTCTTACAGGTGTATCTGCCCATCTGGCTACTATCTCCATGAGGAAACCTGTGAAGGTACAGCAGCCTGAAGTATGGCCAATACATATAAGCCAAAACAGGAATTTCTACAGTAATAAAATATCTGCAGACGTGAGTGAATCTTACCTCAGGCAATTCAGAGAACACCGGCTTACATGTACAAATCACAGCTCTGCTGAGGTGTACAAGAAGAGAATAAACTGCTTCTTCTTACATCCTCCTTCTCTTCGATTGCCTTGCTGCTAGAAAACACCCCTCTTCTCCCTTTCACACGTGGGAGTGGGCCCAAGCCCAACACTTGGATTGTTTATACAGTGGGGCTGATGAAGAGATATTCGGCAGACTTCAACACATTCCTGCTTTGTGCTCTGTTCCTGGAAGCAGGGAGGAACAGCACTGAATTCTGAGCTTCAGTAACAGCAGCGGCTAGTCATCGAAATGTTCAAACACGTGACATGGAGGCTATAATACACCTTTATCCAACGATCCATTAGTGAGATTACATTCAGTTTTATCACATTTGAATAGGCCATGACATACTGGTATGACTTCATCCTTGCAGCTAAGACAGTAATTCAAGGAAGAAATAGATGTCAATGAAGCACTGCAGGCTGAGACTCTGTAGAAATTAGAAATGGATTTTGATGGATTTGTAAATGTGATGAGGTGTTTGATGGCGTTCCTCTTTGTGTGTCAGATATTGATGAGTGCTCCCAGTCGCCCGAGATGTGTATCTTTGGAACCTGCTCCAACACTGAAGGAAGCTTCATCTGCTTGTGTCCCGAAGGCTTCCAGGTCTCTGCCTCCGGACGCAGATGTTTAGGTAATTTTGAGTGTGTGTGTGTGCGTGGGTGTGAGAAAGAGGTGGAAAAGAGGCTATGAACCTATCTTATGCATGAAGTTCAAAGTGTAAATACTAGTGTATCTGTATAGTCTGACTCTGAGTGCTATTGGAGACAAAGCAGCAGCCAGTGGTTTTAGACTTTTCCTTCATGATAGCACACTGTGTTCCAGCTGGGTCTGCTGCTGCTGCCTCAACCAGGCCAAGGGCGGCTCTGAACAGATCACTTTTCCATTTCCTCACTGTGTGTGTGTGTGTGTGTGTGTGTGTGTGTGTGTGTGTGTGTGTGTGTGTGTGTGTGTGTGTGTGTGTGTGTGTGTGTGTGTGTGTGTGTGTGTGAGTACATATGTGTGTTTTTGGGTTGGGTGGGGCGCGCGCTGCGTCCTCTGTTAGGGAGTTCCCCCTCCAAACACTGAAGTGATGACATCATCAGTTACAGTTTGTATTTCACTTTTCTCTCCAGTGTCAGAAGTGCTGGACTGAGGGTTGGGGCATAAACAGGAGAGCTGGTGGAGAGTGAGCAACAAGGGCAGTAATGGAGACAAACCCTGTCCCACTGAGAAAACCCTTGTTTTTTCAATTAAAATTGATGATAGACATGAAGACAATGAACACGCAGATGACAACAGTGATCAAAAAAACATAGATGGGAGACGGTTACAGATGATTCATTGTTGGATTTAAATTATATCACAAATATTGCTTTGAATCATAAAGTTATACTGAAGGGTGAAAATCTCAATAATTATTATGAATAATGGTCCTCCACTGAACCTGTGCTCGTTTTAGATTCTCATTTTCACTTCCATGTTTTTATTTTTATACATTTTGTAGTAAAGCCTGAGAACAAGAATTTCACTGCCACAGAGTTGAAAAACATGGAAACCTTCAGGTCCAGTTTAGCATAGCAAGATAGGATATATAAACATATAGTAGATAGAAACATAGGCAGAGACAGAGTAACATTGGTCCCTGGCTGGAATCATACTTGGGATATTGCGATAACAGTATTTGGTATTTGTCTTAACCACAAGGCCACCGGTCCCCAATTGATGATATGTTTTAAATTATAATGTTGCAGTGGTTTTGCAAATTTCCATAATCATTACCATTGAATATCCGTCACCACCCCCACCACCATTAGATGTGTGTCACCACTTGTCAGACCTTGTAAAGTGTTGATTTATTTCAATGCTTAATATTCTAATTCATTATTTGTTATTTTTTTTCTGTATTCAATTATATCTCTGATTTTCTAAATGACATAGCACTGATAATTTAGGGTAAGTAAGAATGACATATCCACGCGCATATGCACATGTGCATGCGCTCACACACACTTGCACAACAGCTGTGCACAGAGCACCATAAATCTCTTTTGCAGAAAGGCTGACAAATCAGTTTCATGGAGGAAAGTAACATGACACTCTTTGACATTCTCCTCACAGCACCAGGTGCTCATGTGTGTGATCCTTGCCTCTGAGCCAGGTGTGTGTGCATGAGTGTGTGATCTATGGTGGTCAGAAAGCTTATTTGTGTTGAGTTCAGTGAAGGCCAGTGCTAGCAGGAGAGCACGACCATATGCTTCTCATTACGAGTAAGTGCCTGCCTCGTCCAGGACGAACAAGAGCCCTCAGAAGCAGCGAGAAAGACTGGCACAAATCATTCAGGATAATTAGCCGACCTCTGTCCTCACTGCAGAGACTTCACCAAAAAATGTAAAAATGTGGTTTTAAAGTAAAATTCTTAAGAAAGACAATGTTGTAGATTTAGTCAATTAACATTACCTACAGGTGAGCAGCTACAACTTTAGAATAACCATCATTAATAAATGGTATATTGATAGTTAATTTGTAATATAAATATACGTTATATACGTTTACTGTTAACAAACAATGACATAACAATTAATAATGTTTATTAATTATTAGTAATTTTATCATTAGTTTGTGTATTATAAAATGATTAATTTATAAATGATATACAGTATGTATATATATATATTGTATCATAGCTAATAAGAGACAATATTAATTAATAACTATTTATTATTGCACATATTATAACAAAGTATTAATTATCTTTTTAAATAATGGTTATAGATGCTTTACAAAGTATTTAGAAACCATTTAACAAGGTATTATAATCATCGCTGCTGTTTGAAAACAGTTTACAAACCAATTATTGACCATTAACAAATATCTGGTCCATCTATGTTGATAAATGTTTTACAAACGATCCACAAAAGACAAATCCGTTGGTAATAATTAACAAATACTTAATATGGTATATAAAATGTTATAATGTGTGCAACAATAGACTGTTAAAATAACATAAATTATAGCTTAAACCATATTAACTTTAAAAATAAATATTAACTCAAGTTTAATGAACTATAAATGTATTAATGTTGTTTATTATAAAGTGTTACTAGTTGCATTAACACTGTACGACTCAATCCTCCTTCAGTCTCTCTAATTTCTTCCTTTGTGTGTGTGTGTGTGTGTGTGTGTGTGTGTGTGTGTGTGTGTGTGTGTGTGTTAACCTTTAGATATCCGTGTGAACTACTGCTATACCAAGTTTGAAAATGGCCGCTGCCAGGCTCCAAAGCCTCAGAACACTTCCAAGGCAGCGTGCTGCTGCACTACGATGCCAGGTCAAGGCTGGGGAGATCCCTGTGAAATCTGCCCTACCAAGGGAGAGGGTGCGTACACTTACTATCCTGCACACAATACACATATATGCAGAGAAACACAATCTCTTGCACAACATTATGTGTATTATTTAATGGTATTCATCATGACTTTTCACATCTCTCCAGAGGGCTTTCCACTTCTCTGTCCCAATGAGGGATATCAAACGGGGATAGATGACGGCCCAAAAGGTATGTATATCGTTAACGTTGTCCTACATCTATGTTATAGTTGTGGCATGAAATTCATTTGGTGTTGATGTTTTCTTTATTTGTAGATATTGATGAATGCCTCAATGACCCTTGCATCAATGGCCAGTGTGTCAACATAGACGGCTCTTTCCGCTGTGAATGTCCCATGGGATACAGTCTGGACATTAGTAAAGTCAAGTGTGAAGGCAAGTTTACTCACTCTTGCTATCTGCTATCATACTTTCACTGATGTATGTACTTGGTAGATGTTCTATCAATCAAACACTAACATTTTAATGGAGTTTTTGTAACTTTCTTGAATACAGACACTAATGAGTGTGCCATTGGCAATCCATGCGGCAACGGCACATGCACTAATGTCATTGGTGGCTTTGAGTGTGCGTGTGACGACGGCTTTGAGCCTGGGTCAATGATGACCTGTGAAGGTATGTGAAATGATGTCTGCGCTCTCACTTCCATCATGCAGTCTCTGTAGTCCTGCTCTACTATACTGTAACTTGTTGCCTTCTGTTCCTTGTCCAGATATCAATGAGTGCTCCCAGAATCCTCTACTGTGTGCCTTCCGCTGTGTTAACGTGGTGGGCTCGTACGAGTGTAAATGTCCCACAGGCTACGTGCTGCGTGAGGACAAGAGGATGTGTAAAGGTAATACAGCTAAATGACTCACTCATACACCCCTTTTACTGGAAAGTGTTAGTAGAAAATAATCCAAGTACCTCATAGAAACATGCTGGCCCCGTCCATAAAGTCACATAACACACTATCTCTGTGAGATCCTCAAGAGTTCTCTGTTTCGGACAAACTTAAAACATTCTCTGGAAACTGTAGCCGGCCGAGTCACTGTTTACACCTCCGCTCTCTCAGATAGCTCGGGCACCATAGCAACGGTTGTATTTGGAGGGAAGCGCTGAGACAGGAGGAACTTGTCAATGTCTGTAGCGTCACTGTTTACATTAGAGCTCCAAACAGACCACCAACCCTCCCACTGCACGCCTGTTAGCACTACAGAGAGCAATGTCGGATTGGGCGGATACATTAAACTCTGGAGTGCCGCAGTTTGTTTGAGTGTCTGTGTTACTTACATCACTGTCTAGCATCCTCTTAGTCTTAGTTTACTGTTCTTTGTTCCAGATCAGAATGAGTGTGAGGATGGTATAGATGACTGTGCCAGCAGAGGTATGACCTGCAAGAACCTGATTGGTACATACATGTGCATCTGTTCCCCTGGATACACACGGCAACCCGGTGGAGATGGTTGTATGGGTAAGATTATCATAGTGTCAAACTGTATGAAATAGTGAACCATCGTTTCTTCTTTATGGTCTCCAATCTTTGCTTCACTTTGCATGAAACAAATCTCTGTTGATACACTGTAAGAATGTAAAAATGTAATTCTATCTTAAGAGTTGTTTGCCCCCCCCACCCATTTCCTGTCCTGGTAATTAGTGGACTTGTTATCGTCATACAATGGACTTGAGCCATCAGAGACTTTCCAGGGCATAAACTTTACTCTCCCCATGTATGCCTTGAAGATGAAATGTTAAGATCTCAATATTTGTCAAAATTCTAGCAATCAACAGCTTCAGTCAAAAATATTAAAAACCCATATTAGTGAATATTTACTTGGAAAATATATACAGTTTTTAAAATCCTACCTTTGCAAATAATATGTTTTTAGTTAAGCCAGAAGAAACCAACACCAATAAAAACATTATCACTTTATATTGTAACACATGGCACCATAACACATGGCACTGGGAATAAACCCTGACTTAGGCTTAAAGAATATACAATAATTTAAAGACATAAACAAGTGTTTGTAGGTGATGGAGATGATGACCTTTTATATAGGCTGTGTCCCGGATTTTGAAATGAATGTGAAATGTGATAAGGAGTCATTAGAAGTACTGTGTGTTTGTGATGTGTGACTTCCTGGTTGAACTCCCACTTTAGCTTCAATTAACTAAGTTTGACATATAACAGAAAGTCCTATGAAAAAAATGTTTCCATTTTATCTTCACACTGTGCGTGTGTGTCTCTCTGTATGTATGTGTGTGTGTGTGTGTGTGTGTGTGTGTGTGTGTGTGTGTGTGTGTGTGTCTGTGTCTGTGTCTGTGTCTGTGTGTGTGTTAGATCTGAATGAGTGTACAGCCAAACCAGGTACCTGTAAAAATGGCCGTTGTGAGAACACAGTGGGAAGCTACCGCTGCAGATGTGACCAAGGATTCATCGCTAACCCCACACAGACTGAATGTATCGGTACGTACATTGATATCAATCTATATATCTTACTCGTACTGTATGTTTGTCTTCACTGTTCTCTGACTCACTTAACTTACTGTATTTTCACTTATTTTGAGTTCCGTTTTCATCAGGATCTGTTGTGTCCTCACTGTTTGTTCAGAAAGGGCTTCTTGTATTAAGTCCGCCTGTAGGAAATAAGGTGGTAAAGTAAAACTCAAAGAAACACTTTAAATTAGTGACATCTTGTTTCTGTATTTCTAACATCTCTGAGTGAAATGGGATGTTGGAATAGGATATAATAGGAGGATGGTCAGTTGAGGAGTCTTAACATGGACATGGGTTTGATGAACATCGTAAAGATATACTGTACCTCTCAGATTAAAAATACTCTCAAATATTAATATTTTAACATAGTGAAACGTTTATGGCCCTGTATATTTGAATAGAAAGGTTTGATGCTATTGAATCTTGGCTTTTTTTTTCATCTCAATGGGAATTGAACTATTTCATGACACTGTCTGGTTTAAAACCATGTGTCTGTTACTGTCAAGATAGGGGAGAGGAAATCCTTTCAAAGCCTTCCTCCCTAATCTAAATTTATACTTCTGGATAGATGTGATGTGCTGAACTTGGTGAGAAACCACCAGGGAGATTTAGTGAGCTCTGTGGTTCTACTGCTATCTTACTCCTTACAGACAGTAGTGATAGAGCAATGTGGGTTATCTATTAACGTCTGGTTCTCCGAGGCCAGGTCCTGTCTGGGTGGTTTGGTCTGCATTCTTCGGGCCCACCTCTTTATTTGTGCGTTAATCTTTTTGTCTCATTCTCACGTTCCCTTTTCTGTCCCTCCAACCTTTCAGATAACCGCGAAGGCTTCTGTTTCACTGAAGTTCTGACCACTTTGTGTCAGATGACTTCCAGTAACAGGAACTTGGTGACCAAGTCAGAGTGTTGCTGTGATGGAGGCAGAGGCTGGGGCACCAACTGTGAGCTCTGCCCCCTGCCCGGGACTACTCAGTACAGGAAGATGTGTCCTCTGGGACCTGGTTATACCACTGATGGCCGAGGTATCTTACAGCTGAAGAGACTGGAGTTTAAATGAAATATCACTGTGAAGAACTAAGAATCGATCAACAATCAACTGCACATTTTCTACAGTTAATGAGCTTTCTCTGACAATGTTTTAGGTGAAATAGTGTTATTTCATTAATATAACTAACATGAAGTGGGTTTTCAAAACTACATATTGAATCTAAAAATGTTAAAACTACCATATTGGTAGTTTTGCATGATGTAGCCCTAAACCACGAGCCACTAAACAGTAAACTAAACTAGTAGTTCACATGTTAGTTGTTAGTCAGATTTCCCCCAACCTGCCAGGCAACCGCTGGTTTCTATTCAGTTCAGTCAGCTGGATTCACTTTGATAATCTTTCTTGGTTTTCATTAGAGGCTACACCATGCATGTATTAGCTATGATATCAGCAGATCAAACCCTGAAGACAACAAGCAAACAGTCTTAAAATCCGATCTGTTTTTGCATAACATCCTCCTATTGGTGGCAGTCTGTGTCGATAGGCAGTGTTTTCAGTGTCCCTGCTCACAACTCTATAACCATCATAAGATACCCTGACATAAAATAAAGCAGTGACTTGTTCAAGGTGATGGATTATCTAAACAAGGTTCATGTCTCTGCGAGTTAATCTTCTGTGTACTGTGTAGATTATTTGAAACCATCCAGATGAATCACTGCCTGAAAGGTACGGCATCAATTGCTATGCTTTGTAAATTTGTCAGCAGTTTTATTTTCACATGAAACAACTGATATGGTGGATGTTAAATTAACAGATGGCTGTTGTTGTGTTCACAAGCATAGATTTTTACTTTAGCAGTAAAAGTCAATACTTTTATACTTGACACAACACGGATGCATAACTAAATGCCTGGAATAATATGGCAAAAATATTCTCTGAGAAGAACTGAGACTCATATCATACACTGTTATTCTCACTCAAGCAATTACCTGGTAATTCAGTTGTGTTTATCTGGACTTTTCATCCGATTTTTGTTTTCGTCCAGATATTGATGAGTGTCGTGTGATGGGCAACTTGTGCAAGAACGGTCAGTGTATCAACACTTTGGGCTCCTATAGCTGCTCCTGCAAATCTGGCTACAACACTGACATCAGCAGCACACAGTGTGTGGGTAAGGCTTCATTTCACCTCCAGCACTTACACTTTATGGACTCTTTTCCTACCATGCCTTCCTCCCGTTCTCATTCCTGCTGTCTTGTAAAGAGTCAAAACTACGTGGGTGGACTGCCCACACACTCCTCTAAAAAATGCAGCCGAGTCCGTCTGTCTCATCAGCTCCCCTTATGGAATTTCTGGCTACAGGATCAAACTCCCACTGTCTCACCCTCTCCCTCTCCCTCTCCCTTTCCCTCTAGATGTGGATGAGTGCATACAGGCACCAAAGCCTTGTAATTTCATCTGTAAGAACACAGAGGGAGGATACCTCTGTTCCTGCCCCCGTGGATACATCCTACAGGAAGATGGAAAGAGCTGCAAAGGTGACACACACACAGCAAAACTGAACCTCTAAATATTTAAGAGTAGCCAACAGTATTCAGATCAGTTGAGTTCAGTGGCGTGCTTTTGGAAAGAGGGCATTACACTTGTAGCGACCAGCAGCAGGTACTTGGCTGTGAAGAATTTCCCCTTGGGGACAATAAAGTTTATATTGAAGTTCTTGGTTGACTTAGTTTCCAGGTTAAGGGCCACTGCAGCGCTGAGTGGGTCCGGCTCACTGTCCCAAGATGCTCCTGGACCGACTTTGGACTGGTGTGTCTACGTGTTTGTTCATGAACATGTACTCTATATCCAGAGCCTGTGACACAGTGCATCTGGCAGGGTTCCTGTTTATCAGGCTTGTTTGTGAGTCGAAACAAGTGTGCTTGTGCTGTTCAGCTTTGTAGGTCCTCTTTCAACTTTATTTACCGTAGCTTTAGTTTCCCCCTCTTCAGTGCCCCTCCGTGTTTCCGGTGTCTGGTTCATTTGCAGTTCATTTGTAGGTCAGTGACTGTAGAAGGACTGGAATTTCACTCACAGAAAAGAGCAGCGCCCATACAGTAGTGATCTGACAGAGCTCCAACCACAGTATCCTAAATGCAGTAGAGGAAGAAGTACTCCGATCTTTTACTTAAGTAAGAGTAGTTGTATCACAGTGTAGAAATACTTGGTTAGTAAAAGTCCTGCATTCAAAATCTTACTTAAGTAAAAGTGCAAAGGTATTGGCATCACAATTATACCTAAAGAAAATATACACATTATGCAGAATTATCTATTTTAGAATGATATGAATTATATTATTGGATTATAATTATTATATTATTATTTATTGATTTATTATTATATATATGTGTTCATCGCTTTAATGTTGCAGCTGGTAAAGGAGGATCTACTACCAACTACTTTATATTCACCTGGGTAGTTTAATCCATAATATTACATCATCATTTATTAATGGATTTATATTTTGTATCAACAATCCAAATCTGCAAAGTAACTAAAGTTATTGAAGAAATGTAGTGAAATAAAAAGTGTAATATTGGCTTCCAACATGTAATGGAGCTACAGTATAAAGTAGCATAAAAAGTACAATACTTGAGTAAATGTACTTACTAAATGTGTTACATTCCACCACTGCTTAAATGCACTACATAAACTACTAAGCAGTTCTGTTAAATGTATAGCTGGTTTTATATTGTACAACTGTTTCTCTTTTTTAGATCTGGATGAGTGTTCGACCAAGCAGCATAACTGTCAGTTCTTGTGTGTTAACACCATCGGTGGGTTCACCTGCAAATGTCCTCCCGGCTTCACCCAGCATCATTCGGCCTGCATAGGTAAATAAACAAATGCAGAATATAGATGTACTGCACATCCAAATATGTTTGAATTAGAAATTTATGCAACGTTCTGTGTATTCCCAAAAGCATGGTGTCACAACACTTCTACTAATCCAGCCCCCACTCCCATATCATATCAAATGCACACAAAATATGTTCTTTCACAGTCACTTTTAAAAGTATCTTCCAGCCCAGCTCATAAAAGAGCCCTGAACCAGCCTCTTGTCTATCCTTTGCTAACTCTCGTTCAGAGTTAATGGACTCCGGCTGATATCACACTGATCTTATTAGGCTGGGCCGGTTTGGAGTCATGGCAGTTTGGCAATGCTTTGTTATGGAACGTTGCAGCGGATTGCCATGACTACCACAAGCTTTTTTTTCCAGACCATAAAGCAGCTCCCATGACCTCACATGAAATCAGGGACAGGGAACCCTCAGTTTTGACTGTAGGAATAACCCCAGGCAAATGACAAACAGTAGGTGTGGACGTGTTATTAATTAAGAAGTAAGTAGTTTGGAGAAACATGGAACCCTCAGTAACTACTGCTAATGCACTTTAGTTGAGGAAACCAAACCCAAACTCCTTCTGGGCAGGTGCTCATTGGCCGAAAACATTGTTATTGAGCTTAAAACGTTTCCAGACACACTGTATATACTGCTTTTGAGCAATATGTGACTGTTCTGCAAACACAGACCTAAAGATGGGAACACTTGACAAGACTGTGAAGAGACCCGGGGTCACACATTAAACAAATGGAGTTCACTGCAGTCAATTCGAGCTGCACTGTTACATACACACGTGGCATACCTCACTTTCCATATGATCTATCAAACACACCCTCCTATAATCTGCACATATTTCCCATGTGTCCCTCCAAGATCCAGGCATCATTTGTTCTTTGTTCGAAAATAATAAATGAACTAAGATATTCTACCAAACGTTGTAGGCCAATTAACAATGTCAGACTTAAACGCAGGCTATGTGTGTCTGTGAAAGAGAGAAAATTATAGTAGATGTATAGAAGATGATACTGATAGATTCTGAAACAATGAGATGAGATTTGTTTTGTCTCAACTAAAGCCAGGACTCTCTGCCTGCTTTGGATGTTTCCAACTTCCCTTTGTTAATTAACACACCCTAGATTAGTATGGATGTGGCCGATTTGCCAATCAGTGGCCAATCTGTCAATCAAAATAAGGGAATCAGAACTCTTGCCCAAAAATATTGGAGGTCTTGAAATAATAATAATAATTCTTTAAACACAAACAAAAACTGCTATTTTGTCTCCTACACTAACTACGTTCTGCTGTCGTAATAAACATTTTAAATGTGAGTTGTCTGACTGAACTGACAACGAGAGATTACGGCCCTCTCTGTTTTGATTTTAGATGCTAAGTAGTTTAAAATACCTGATAGTGTTCAGATTTTCGATCATAACCGCCAAATGTGTTTATGATGTTTGACAAAATAATCTTAAATCAAGGCTGACGTAGTACCTTTTTTCCAGGAAAGACTTGTAAGTGGATATGGTGTTTAGAATATTTCGTCAAACTATTATTCTCAAGGTCAAGAACAAACCTTTGCACTCATATGTTGTGATTATCTCTTCCAGTCTGAGATCAAATCAGTAGGTGATAGATTGTATTCCTAAACCCCTGCAGACTGTGAGATCACTTGAACCAACAGTCCATAGTTGGGACCTGCCCTATTTTTTTGGGAACCAATGTGGACTCTTGATGAATTTTAAAATGACTGCACATCCAAATCAGGGTTATAATAAGCCTTAATATCAAGTTTCCTGTTTTACCGCTGTGTGAACCTTCCTTCCTCTCTGTGTAGACAACAATGAATGTGCCTCCGACCCCAATATGTGCGGCTCCAACGGAGCCTGCCAGAACACTCCAGGGAGCTTCAATTGCGACTGCCAGCGGGGATTCTCATTAGATCCCAATGGACAAGCATGTGAAGGTCTGACAAAAGTTGATACCAAACTCATTATCAGCTGATTTCTGATTGCAGAAAAAAGTCTCTTACTGTAGTTTTGTTGTGTGTTTGTCCTCACAGATATGGACGAGTGTGATGGTAACCACAGGTGTCAGCATGGCTGTCAGAACCTGGTGGGTGGATACAGGTGCAGCTGTCCTCAAGGCTACCTACAGCATTACCAGTGGAACCAGTGTGTGGGTGAGTAATACTGATGTTTTTCTTTTTTTTATAAGCAAACATAAAAATGATTTCCTTTTCATTCTGATGACTTGGTTGCCAAAGTTTGTACCATGCAGCCTTGATGTTCTGGACTAGAGCCCAGCCTGGAGCATTATTAAAACAAGTTATCCATCCTTCACCTCTTTCCTGTCACTCTTAAAATATAAATATGATGAAAATGTTTTTCCTTTCCTCTGGAAGTTCAACCCTTCCGTTATCGTGGTAAGGTCATGAGAAAGGGAAATGTTTAAAACTAAATGCTATAAATCCCACTTATAGTAGGGACAACAAATAAATGGTGCAACTCCAAAATCTGTAAGTACATAAAATAATTAGAAATAGTTCAGGCAAAGACAAAGTGTGTGTATGCCCCGAAATAAAGAGCTTTTGTGAGTTAAACCTCTATTTTTAGTTTGAATCCCTCCACATATTAACAACGTTCTTGGCCGGCTTTCCCAGCATTGTTTGTGTCCTTTTACTGGAATGACCTCTTGTTCGTTTACTTCCCGCCAACTTCCTGTGACCCAGATGAGAACGAGTGTCAGAACAGCCAGATCTGCGGAGGAGCGTCATGCCATAACACCCTGGGGAGCTTCCGCTGCCTCTGTCCCACCGGCTTCAACTACGAGCAGACGGGCGGAGGCTGCGCAGATGTCAACGAGTGCTCTATTAGCCAAAACCCCTGCAAGTTTGGCTGCTCAAACACAGACGGGGGCTACCTCTGTGGATGTCCATCTGGATACTTCCGTGCAGGACAAGGGTACGTCAGTGAAAAACTGTGTGTGAAAGCTGTCTGTAAATGTTTCTAGTTTACTGATGGCTTTGTCTTCTTTTCAGGCACTGTGTCACAGGTCTGGGCTTTACTAATGGCGACTCCAGTGTTGGAGAGGGAGGCGAGGAGGATGATAACTCTCTGTCTCCTGAGGCCTGCTATGAATGTAAGATCAATGGATATCCAAAGAAGGGACGCAAGCGTCGCAGCAGCACCTCAACACAGGAGGATCCTCAGGAAGACATGCAGGTAATCTGTCTGCCTGTATGCAATATGCAGGGCTGTCGCTAACACTGAGGACGCAGAGGTAATGGGGATCTTTAGGGTTTTAAATAGGTTGTGGGGTAAGCACATCCTAAAAAAATGTACAGGTGCTGGATCAAAAAATCAAACTAAGGCAAGAATCTGACAAGATTTGCACACTGTATTAAAAGCTCTCAGCTATTTTAATTGTGCAACATTTTGACCTAACAGAGATCTTCAAACTTCGAACTTTTCGGTTTTACCCACCTGAAGGAACATAACATTGAGCAATTACAAACTGAAGCAGTCATTTCTGAATCAATATGTAGAGATTTTCCACCTTTCAGGTCAACAAAATAATAAATATAGTAATGGCTTCAGCATTTACTCCCAGAATGTTGTCCCTGGCAGTGTGGGAAAGGCCTCGTGTCAGCATTTAGACGTTTATGTTGGGAAATGAAATGTACCAATAGGGTTAACTGAACAAATCTAATGTGAAATATCTAAGTAATTAAAAAATGTTTGAAACCTTCTCTATGGTTTCCTGAGATTTCCTTAACTTTCCTGAGGGTGGTAGGGGAAGCATCAGGACTCAGGACCTCACTATTACTAACATCCTTGCAACAGCCCTGTTTGCATGTACTTGTAATACAACAGGTCCTTTCCCCTCTCTTGATTAATGACAGAAAAATACTGTACTGTAGGACACATGTTTTATATCCACTAAATTCAGTTGGACCACGTTTTCTTTCTGCAGCTGACTGAGGAGATGGTCAGCATGGCCAGTGTGGACATCGAGGACACCCTGCAGATCCACCTGAACATCAGCGACCTGAGCAACCGCGACCACATCCTTGAGTTCACCCCAGCCTTATCCACCCTCAGTGACCACGTGCGCTACAGCATCGACTTCGGAAACGAAGAAGGCTACTTCAAGATCAACCAGAGAGAGGGCGTCAGCTACCTGCATCTGAGCAAGAAGAAGGCCCTCCCCCCAGGGGCGTACCCCCTTCAGATCAGCAGCATGCCCCTCTACAGGAAGAAGGAGCTGGCTGAGCTGGAAGACCAACACGATAAAGACTACCTCACAGGACAGCTGGGAGACATACTGAAGATGAGGGTGCAGATCATCCTCCATTAACCATCACAAGACTGAGACGGGCAGATGTTGCGAGCAGCTGCTAATCCAGTGTCAGGCTTACACTTCCCAAAAAAGGCCAAACATCTCTGACTCTGGATCAGCGGTTAGGGGCAACTTCTACTTGCTCCAACAGGGAGAAGGGCTCGCCACCAAAGAGACAAGAAGGGGGTGGGGGGAGGGACTGCGTCATTTGAATGCCAAAGATGATTCTACATATCATAGATACAATTTCTGTGGAAAATGCCAGCTGAATGAGGCGGTATGAAAGATTTTAGTCTAATGAAGAACATATTGCCCTGACACACAATTTCAGCTGTGTGAAGCACTATTAAGAGTGTGAATGGTTTTTAATTGTAGGGTTTAATGTTGTATGATGATATGTGGAATCAGGTGCCACTTTGAAGGGCATGAGGACTGCAGAAAGAACTCAACTTTTTAGAACTCAGCTTAGGTGGAAGAAAAGAGTGAGTCCCAATAGTCTGCAATAAATTCATTTCCTCCCCTCAGGTAAATGACTGAACAAACCTGGATACATGAAAGTAAACACATTTCTCCTCCCCAGATATTAATTTAATGGAGTGAAGATGAAAACAAGATTATGAGAATGTTCAGGAGAGGAAAGGAACCCACTATGGACTATTGAGATGTAGCCATGTCTAAGCTTGAACGACTCCTACTGCATATTTAAACTATGCTTTTCCAACTTTCCTACTGACTAGAAAAATGCATATTTACTGGTGCTAGCAACACAACCACATAGACATCTGAATGCACTGTACTACTATACAGAACTTAGTAGTCAACAATTATGCAATCCAGTTGGTCATTCTGAAGATTTCTTTGCAACAGTAACAGCTAGCTTCATAGCCTGTCCGCTCTCTATACTACATGTAAATTGTGTTTATACTGTAATAATCGATGCCACTTTTAATCTATGAAGCATTTGTAAACTAGAGGAAGCCCCTGGAATAGAGGGGTTTGTAATGGTGCTTATAATGACCAACTACTTCCTTTGTAAACTGTGTATACATACACACACACCTACACACACACACACACACATTGATGATGCCAACCCTGGGCCTTCATGATTATGCACTGAGGTCTTCGTGGCCACACATTCTCTCACAAATACAATCAGTGCTGCATTGCCACGGACCAGCCTGACACCAGTCTGTGTTCTCTGTTCACATCAGTGAGGGTTTAGATGTAAATTCACAATAAAAACATATTTTTGGTGTACATGTATTCACTGCTGTGCTTTCCCCTATTATCCAGATTCACTTATTAATATAACAAAGTTCAACAGACAGCTAATAGCTTCATGTTTGAAATCTTTATTCTTCTGTTGTGTGTGCGTGTGACATGAACTCTGATGATATCCAAATGTTTATGGTGGTGAAACTCACATTAACCTAATGGAAACCAGTAACGAGTTAAGGTACACACTAGGCTGAGATGCAATTTATGTCCTGCACTGCCCCCGTGTGGATATTTGAAAGATTTATTTTACTTTGCACTTTGCAGAGGGTCAGACAGGAAGTTCATCTGACAGAACTCAAAACTGTGACAATCCCAGTAAAGACACCAGACACTCCCAAGTACAAAAACAAAACTTTATTAGCACCTACTTAATTTATCTTCAAATTTTATTTGAAGCTTTCAATTGCTTCCAGTTGATCCGAAACCTCCAGCGCCACGCGCCGTCTCGTCAAGCATCTGAAAGAATAGAGCCATGTAGTTGTTTATTCAATGATTGCCACACATCCAATTAGTTGCCCGTTTTAGGTACACTAGCTAAAACTAATGCAGTCCAATACAACAGTGAAGTTTGTGTTGAAAGTGATCAATGTGTAGTTAGTGGTGTTGTTGAATTGTGTTATACAGAGGTGTTTTGGTTATTTAGCCCATCCTTGTTGATATAGATGGGGTGGGCAAAATAATAGAAACACTTGTCAGTATAATCAAATTCAACAGCACTACCAAGTATCTCAAATGATCGTTGAATCAACACCTCTATAAAACAGTTTAAACAAAAACTGAGCTTTATAACTTTCATGAAGCTCAGATTTATTGCAGGGCTTGTATTAAACTATAAACAGTTTTAGCTAGTGTACATAATAAACTGGCAACTGAGTGCATGTATGCATTTGTATTGTGTTTTTAATCAACTTGCAGTTTACCTCTTGCTCCACCAGATCTGGGTAGCAGATCCTCTCACAGACCAACTGAGCAACTCGGTCACCCTTTTTTACTGCAGAGGACCAGAAGGAAATGAGACAATGATTTGTAAATTGTATATCTGTATCATATATCTTCATTTCCTTATCATCTTTAGTCTTTCTATGCAGTCTGATCCATAAAAAAAAAACATTTCATGACATATATACAGGAGGCAATAAGATCTAAATGAATGTGAATAGCAAAGTATTTGACTGGTCATTAATTTAAAACATTACATTTCATTCAAACAAAATTTGTATTTTCAGATTACTTTTAGCCTGTTTTACATTCTCTTAAACTGAGAGAATAGAATAATACAGTCGGCAGTTCCAGTAAGTAAGTAAGTTTTATCATAAGAGATACAATGACCTCATTCATTTTGTACATATAACAGATGTTTGTGCAGTTGAATCTAAAAACAACCCACAGGGGCAGATTTGAACTCAACACGTTACATTTACTGTTGGTAAAGTGAAAACCACTAAACTAGGATAATAGTATATAGTATGGCTCTGACCCTACTAATACAATCACTGAGTGAGGTATTGCTAAAAAAAGAAAGAAAGAAAAAGGTAATGATATAGTTCACTGATGCCACAACTCACTATCAAATTTGTCCTTGCCGAAGTTGAAGAGCACAACTCCCACATTTCCTCTATAGTCTTCATCCACAACTCCAGCTGAGGATAAAAAACAGACATTAGAGACATTTAAATGACTGACATGACATGGGATAAAACAATACCTAATCATAAGTAGCCAAAAAAGCAAAGACTCACCACCAACATCAATGAAGTGTTTTGCTGCAAGTCCAGACCTCGGTGCTGAGACAGACAAAATGGCAAGAGACAGTTAAGACCTGTTGTTCTGCAACTGGTGTGACATAATCCTAGCTTGAATTCACACGCACAAACGTTAACAGTCTGTAGACACACAGCAGTAATTCCAGTTGCACCAGTATGTCAAACACTCACCCACTCTCCCATAGCAGCCATGTGGCACTGCGATCTGGATGTCTGTCTTCACGATGGCTTTATCCATAGGACCAATGGTGTAATCATAAGCACTGTTTAAATTAAGACAATTAGGTTAACTGGTATACATTGCAATATATTCGTATAACAGACGCTTGTATACAGGGCAACGTTAAGCAAATAGATGCAACCTCTGTAGGGGCACAAGCTAAATGTTCAAAAACATTTCAAGTGACATGTCAAGTTGGATTTTACAAACACACACATATCGAGTTGGTAAAGCTTGTTAAATGTATGTGTGGACAGTATTACAACCTTAGTCACGCTACTCTCATTCAATTATTCGTCAAACATAGTAGTGTATAACCAACCTGTAGAGATCATATCCTGCAGCTTTAGATGAGCCTCTGGTAGGTCGGGTGGCATGCTCAGAAAGTTTTGCAAACTTGAGGACAGGTCTTTCTTCTGCAGTCTCGGTTCTTGCCCTCTTTGATGGAGAAATTGCTGATGCATCTTTGGCTTCTAGGACGGGCATGGTGGCAAAGTGTTCACAGTTTAAAACCGATAGTAGGCCTACACTCATTTATACGGACTAAACTATTTACTAACCAAGAGACAGAACTACAGCAGACTGCTGCAAGGTTAAGAATCCCTCAAGCTTCTGCTGCCTCCAGTTTCTTGGCGGTCTTACTATTTGAATGAAATTCCCGCGTTGTAAGTTGCGCCAATTTAGCCCCTCCCCAAAAACACGTAACTTTAAACAGATACTTTAATATACACCGCAAAATGTAACGAGAGTAACTCCAATGTCTTATAAAACCTCATGCATAGCTACCATTAGATGCATTAGGGAAAAACCTTTAAATAAATAAATCAGCAAGAAAGTAAGTATTCTCTGTAACTATGGCAACCTTCTCGTCACCACGTTGCTCCAGTACGAAAACAAACATGCTCTCGCGAGAGTTAGTAACTATCCACCATCACAATAATATGTAATAGAAGCATAAGTACACATTTGTATAATATTGAGCCTCACTTCACTTACGCATTGCACCATAATAAAGCAGACGTAGTGTAGATGGTGTTTACGCGGTCAGTAAACGACGGATATATAATGCAATAGTAAAACCAAAGCGGTTTCAGTTACAAAATGCTAGGCAGGCTAGCAAAGCTAACTTGAATTAGCACTTGACATGTTGCTAATGGTAACGTTATTCATCCTAATGTCCAGCTTGCCTTTGTATAGAGTGGACGTCTGAATATGAAATGCCCTTCCTACGAAACGTGGAGCAGCACCAACAATTGCAGAGGATATACAAAGATCCCTTAGCCTTAGCAACGTTCGTGTCATAATGTTTGCTAACGTCCTCTCAGCTGACTGCGCTGCACTTCCTACTCCTCCCCCTGTCATGCAGCTCCTCTTGTTCAACAGCTGAATGTTCAACAAAAGCATTTATTTGGATATAAATACAGATATGTAGTTAGAACTATTTTTTCTAGAAAAAAATAGTTTATTTATAGCCTACTACGATTCTACAACTTGCAACACATTCTATTGTGTAGTCTTTTGTGTTAATGGTTGTGTAAAGGACGTGTGTAGGTTTAGCTAAAACACACCATACCTTTTGGCTGAGATCATGCTTTTATTTCCTCATAAATTATATGTGATTTACTTTATATCCATCATCTTATTATAGAACAGAATCAATAACCTGAAGTCACTCAAAAACAATTCACATGGCTCTTTATTGTAGGCCTATATTCTAATGTCTGTAGTCTACTAATGGCTCACAAAATCCATCTGATTGTGCAGCGAGTTTTTTTAATTACTTTCTCCTCAAACTGTTATCATCACTTGAGATTATACAGTCAGGTTTAGCTCTCAAGACCATTGCTGCCCCCCATTGGGAATACATCAGCATTGCCATACAGGATGTTGACTATTAGTATTCACATTCAGCCCTGGTATTCAAGATGTGCACATATGGCCTGCAACGCTTTTATGTATCCCTTTGCATGGAGTAATTAGTATGAAGTGCCCAAATGTCTCTATTTGGTCTTACCAGATGTCCCCAGATCTTGTGTCTTTGAAACAGAGGGAAATCATGAAATATGTTGTTGCCTAGTTTTAACTGGTTATGAATAGACTTGACGGGTTTCCAATGCATATACTTTATAACCCCAGTGTGTTAAGTTGTAACAAAAACCATAATATATAAAATATATATTTCACAGTAGAATTTAAAATGAAGTAATGTTCAGGTACTTAAAAAAAGCACTCTTATATAGATATTCTTCGCTATATCATCTAATCACCTAATACTTGACAGAGACAAAAAATAAGATCAGCTTACATTTGCACTAAATCTTTATTTCAGGTTATCACAATTACATATTTAAATACAGACAAAAGTTAAAAATATACAGAAGAGATCCCTTTAAAATCTTTTTTTTTTTACTAAATTTACCTACAAAAGGTGTGCTGTGATAGTAACATAATGTGGAACAGGTAAACAGTTGTATTTTACACTTAGTGAATATCAAGGAATGTTTAAAAAGAATCAAACCATTACTACCATACTTTAAAAGAACAGATGCTAATAATCATTTATGAAAGAAAGGGTTTTTTGCTCAGAAATATCCACTAGTGAATTGAGATATCTACTATGTACAAAACTATGTTATACAATCAATGCAGCAGGTAACAAAGTCACTCAGTTTAACAATTGATCCCAACCATATATCTCAGCCTCTGTCTCCGCCTTTGTTCATGGGACTGATTTGATGGAACTAGAAGGACGTGTTCCCAAAACCCCAAAATATGAACTTTTTGTTTCTGTTCTATGCATATAATAATATCTGAGTAATATACCGTTATGTCCTTACTTGTCCATTGTTGCAAAGAGCTTAAAACCTCACCTCTGCTCCTATATTCACATTCAGACTGTCTGACATTTACAAATTCAATCTCAGAAATGCATTTTTCTCTATGGAGACTATTCTTGTTTCTCACTGACAGCATTCATACAGAACTCTGAGTGCATCACAGCATTAAACGTTTACACTGGTAGCCATACAGTGTAGCACAATGTAAGGCTCCTTTGCTGGCAAGCTGGCTGAAACTTCACAGAGTGCAAGTTATTGTTTAACTAACTACCTGTAGCCTGCACGGTGCTCAGGAGTAGAACGTAAGCACGCTCTTGTGGTTGCCTCTAATGAGCAGGGTGGGTGGAAGGTCCTTTGTCAGAGTGTCCAGCCAGGCCATGTAGAGATAATCAGAGACAGATTCCTTACGAGCAATGGGCATGCTCCTGCATGGTGTGAGGGCACAGAGAAGAAGTTAGACACTGTTTCTTCCAAGCTTGGCACTTCAATGTTATTAAGGGTGTGTTTGTTATACTTACACAATAATCAGATTGGCTGATTTGGAGTTTTCCTGAAGCAACTCATTCAGTCGTACCTGGAGGTTGGTCTGTAAAACAGCAGCCATTACTTTTCAACAATGATTTTCTACCTAATTTTGCTGGTTAAGGCTCCCACCTCCAAACTGAACTAATACATCATTATGTCTATGCTGTATATACAAAGTGTTAAGTTGTTGTTAATGGTTTACCTTCTCCTCAAAGGTGCTCAGCTCTTCGTCAGTGATTTTCCAAGGCTGCTCTTTTCGCATGGCTTCAGCCTGGGCAGTGTCTTTAGACCCCTCATGCAGACAGAAAGGTTCAATCATGTCCTCTAACTTCTTAAAGCTGGAGGAAAGCAGATAAGAACATGAGCTGACTGTGGAAAATATTCATGTTTTTTAATTGTGTAATATGCAGATACTATGAGGTGATTACATTTGACTATTACTGTAGCACCATCTGGTCTGCTGTCACTATTATAACTCACAAAATACAATTACCTGTTGGAACTGGGTTGGACATGGATGTCATCAATGACATTGATGTCGGTGCATTTAATTCGGAAATTATGCAACAGAGACTTCATCCTGCAAGATTACAACACACAGATTTACTTTCATAATAATGTTGGTAATTATTTTTAGCTAATGCTAAATAACATGTCCATTATTATTATTATTATTACTTTTATTTTACTCACTCTTGTTTATCCTGCTCAGTGCGTCCAGGTTGCCCTGCGATGAAGATCCTTAATCTACTATCTTTCCACTTCTTCCTGGTAGTGAGGATGTAGGGGAGCAGCAGGGCGAGACCTGTGAGAGGGGAAATGCATTTAATTCTGGCATTTTTTACTTGTAGTTTACATTTCTATTCCATCTTTTTTCAATTTTTGGTTCTATTTTAGAGCTTAAGTGTTATTTATTGTACTTGTTGTCTGCATTAGTATCAAGGAAACGTGATGTGTCTCTGTGCACGTCTCTGTTACAATATTTATATATGTAAATATGTAAATTTCCCCGTCGTGGAACAATTAAAGGATTTCTGATTCTGATTTTGATTATGGTGAGATACATAGGAGAAGACTGCCAGAAGAAGGGGAACCAAACCTACCTCCATCGTCAAACAGCCACCACACATCAATGGTCCCTTTAGGCTGTTTCTTCTTGAACTGAGAGCTGGCCTCTAACAGCCTCTCATTCATCTTGGCAACTTGCGGGGGCGGAGGGCTGCACACTGACACTGAGAGCGAGAGAAAAAGATACGAGAAATGAGAAGTGGATGAGGGAGAGGAACACTGGGAGGGGAATCTAATTTATTGGCAAAGCGTGGAGAGTTAAGTTGAATAGGAAAACTAGCACAAATCAACATTAAGAGCTAACTCTACATCAGCGGGAACAGCCGTCTCTCAGGTTTAATGTTCCAACAAGTGGGATCCAGATTGCATACTAACGACCATCGCAGCCTTGCCAGGACGCAGCTCAGTGGTTTATAAGTGTTTGTGTGTGTGTGTGTGTGTGTGTGTGTGTGTGTGTGTGTGTGCGTGTGCGTGTGCGTGTGTGTGTGTGTGTGTGTGTGTGTGTGTGTGTGTGTGTGTCAGAGACGTAGAGACAGAGACAGAGACAGATCAGTGGAGAGGCTCTGCTGTCTGGGTTAAAGGGCCGCTCTTAAGGGATGCTCTTCAAACTGGAACGAAAGGGACCATATTATTGGATTACACCCTCAGAGACATCTTTAGGGGGAGCGCTTGATTCAATTATATCTCAATGGGAGTGTGGGAAAGTTTCCAAAAAAAAGATGTGTACCATTGGTTTCATTTGTTAAATGTACATTATCTCAGTGGAAATACGATGAGGAGAGTGAGGTAGATACCTCCTTTTCCAAGAGCATACACATCAAACTTTGCTTCACATAGCTTGGATTGAAGCCTTTCCGAAATGTCAGGTAAGATTTGAACGCAGAACAACGACGTCTAGAGACAGATACCTCTGGTCGCGAGCACTTGCTGAGATGATTTCTTGGGCTTCCTGAACAGTCCTCTTGCTTTCCCTCCGTTAGACATCATCTCCCTGTCCAGGGCCTGTTGCTCCTTTGCTGCCTTTAGCATGTCCTCTGAAAGGCAGAATCAGATTCCCGGTTTATCATTGTGAATATATGTTACATTATTTAGGAGTATCTTTGCTATTGTAAAGATTTCAACAGAGGCACAGTTGTAAATCCGTAGTTATTTTAGCATCTTATCTGTTAACTACCTGACCTTTATAAATACTTTGTAATCTACAGAACAAAGTTTCCTGGCTTATCAGTATTACTTTAAAATAGTCAGTTACTGCGGGTTGTTGTGCCAATAAAAGTTCAGCAGCAGGGCCACTTATCTATTTCCTGTTATTGTTTGTCATCCTAACCTACATTTGTGCATTTTGCTTGAAAAATACTTAACTTAGCTTAAAGAAGTTTTCATACTGACCTTCAGCTTCGACAATGTGCGACACATCAAGTCCCTCGTTGATCCTCAGTATCACTGTCCCGTACTCAAAGTCAAATGCATCACTATCAAAAAGAAAAGAGAATGAGGAAACCAGTACAATACAAATATCACCTATATATGTTTAATTTTTGGGGACATTTTTCTCATGTGTGCTTGTGTTTGATTATTTGTGACTTACTGAAGTATTCCCACATAACTCTGCACTGACTCTGTGCCTGCAGTCCTCCAGTTTCTCTGGAAGCCCATCATTAATGTGTTTGGCTTCAAACGGCCCAGACCAGAAGCCTGAAAGGAAAAGCAGGACACTCATAGCATAAAGATAAAACCCCAACTCAGTTAACTGAAGCAACATGGAGTCTTCATTAACTGGTGAAGAAAAGAGGAAAACTCAAAAAACAACATGTCCTACACAAGAAGACTGTGAAGCTGTTTTACTGCCAGAAATGATGACCAGATCACTCAGCAGATCTCACTTTGTCGCAGGTTGCAGTGTTAATAAATTATATCTTTTAATCTGCCGTGCTGTTTGAAGTAAGCAATCCTGACAATGAACCAAGGCCTTATCTCCAAAGTAAGATAGCCAGAGCCATAAGACTGTTTTCCTGCTCCTCATTAACTCTTCTACCTCCTGCACTAACGTCCTGGCAGGAAGAAATTGGTCAATAAAACCTGTTTTTTCAAAGTTTAAATCTGGGTCCGTCACTCTCTGTTACGCATTAATCCAATGGATTTTTATGGGTTAGCATTTTGTTTGTTTTTCCTTTTCAGAAATTTGTTTTAAACCAATGACCACACTGACCTGCAGCAGGCTCTCAGTCCCTTGCCTGAAGCTGTCACAGGCCACAGCAGAGTAAAAGGCCTTGCGTTTGGTCTTCCTCAGCCACAGCTGGTTCTTCTCCATGCCAGCGTTCATCTCTTCGAGGGCCTCTGATCTCGGGCCCTGAAAGGGTCACAACATACAGTTTATGTGAGTGGAAGTGTTTGTCTGAGTGTGTTTGAGAGAGAGAGAGAGAGAGAGAGAGAGAGAGAGAGAGAGAGAGGGAGGGAGAGAGAGAAAAATACACCTTTTTCATATTCAGAAGACACAACTGACCCTAAACTTTAGTCTCAGGAATCCAGACAGTTGGCATTTCCCTCATCCCTGCTTGATATTCGCTTGAATAGCCAATGCATGTAAAGTCTGTACTCAGCAAAAAATTCTTGATTTGAATAAAAGATTGATATTTAAATGAACATTTGGGACAGATGAGCTGTGTTTCCTTTGTAATATCCATCGTTTCGCATTTGCAAATAATGAGAAAACTATATAACCTCACCACAAACACTTCACAGGTGAGACAGAGTCCATAATTCTTAGAGAAGGAGTGAGCCAGGTCCAGGAGAGCTGGTCTGGCCCGCGCTGAACCTGTCAGTGCTAAGATCTGAGGCCTGAGAAAGAAACAAGATTGTCACTCGGAAACAATGTCCTTTGATTTGAATGCTTCAGCTATTTATATGTTATACTGATAAGGACAATTGAAGTTATATTGTATTGTTTTGAAATATACACTCTGTTTACACTTTATTAGATACAATCTATAATGCAATAGAACTGTTCTGCCATAAAGTTTACCTTTATGATGCCTATAATGTTCTGTTTTTTTGACACTGTCATAGAGGTGTTCATTCAAACTGTATGTTGTGTATAAATAAGGACAAGAAATTTGAAACACCTCTCAATATAATATGTTATTCATTTTACACATTCTCGACAATGTCAACAAAAGCTGAATATTATAAACTTTGTCAAGGTAGAATTTATGAGCTGTTGCATTGAATTGCATTAGATTGTGCAGATGTACCTGAAAAAGTAGCCACTGTGTGTGTATTTGCACCCACAGTTGTGCAATTTTACCTGAAGTTCTTGACATGATCCTCTACACCAGACAGAGACAGAGTGTTGCTGACTGCACTCACAAATGTCACAGCCTGCGTGGACGAACCCCAGTTCACATCTGCAGAGAAAATAAGAGTCCTAACATATTAGATCTACCATGCAGGCATCAACAATGTACTTCTAAACATGCAAACACGTACATGAAGCTCACCTGGCTTCTTGACTGTGACATAAATGTAGAGTAGGATTTCAATGGCGTATGTAAGAAGAGCAGCCCACCAGTTGATAACAAACATGACAACACAGCAGAGCACAGCGCCCAACAGAGATAGCCACATGTTGTAGTATTTATATGCTGGTCTCCAACCTGGGAAAAGCATGACGGAAGAAAGACCGCATTTAGTAAATGCAGAACGTTGGACAAAGGAAAAGGCTGTACAGACAAAAATTCCATTAATAGTGACATGTAGTATTAAAATCTTACTTTGAATTTAAAATAAGTCAATATGTTTTTATCTAATTAAACTCAGTTTGTACCAGGAAATAACTTCCACGGTCACTTTTACATAATTCCTGGAAAAGAACCCTGAAGTATCAATGGATGGAAACAAGTACAATTACTTTGGCCTACTGACAAAATAAATGTATAAGCTACTTTGTCTGCAGAGACCCACCTGGAGACTTGGCGTAGGAAGCATGGAAGCAGGAGAAATTGATGAGAGCATAAGATGCCAGGAAAAAGTTTGAGATGATAGGAGCGATGGTGTTGAGATTACCTTCAGAGACAAAAAACAAAGAAAAGTTAGTAAAATCAGAATTTAGTTTGGATTCTTTCACAATGCATACAAGTAATTTTCATATTTGTTTATTTGAAGCCTTGAATCAATTTTAAAGTGGCAATAGATAACATTCTTATTCAACTTTTCCTTATGAAGTAAATGTTGATTGCACAATGAAATGGCTGTAGAATAATGAGACCATCTGCGTTTAGATTGGTTTCCTATAAGCCTGGCTTTAAGGAAGCAAGTCTGTTTCCCACTGGGTTGCATACTCCCTTTCACAAATATCAGGTATCGGAACAACAAGAATAATGTTAACTGTCGATGGAGGAGGCAAAGAAGGGAAATAGGAAGAGTGTTACATTTTTTCCTTTTTACTGAGCTAGATCAGTACAAAACCTGGCTACTCATTAATGCTACCAGCTGTTTTACTCTGCCTTTATCATAGCACTGAGATCAGGGTTTATAGTTCTTTAGGATTCTTATGGTTTTTCCCTAACTTTGGACAGTAACGTCAGCTAGGCTGCTAGCGGTAGCCATGTTGCTAACTATACATGAACAAGCAGATTGATCTTCACTCAATGGACATAAAAAATGTTTTTCAATGTTGTTGGTAGAAAGCGGTCTTTGCCGCAGTGACACCAACGTTATCTGTTTCTACTTTAGGATAGAGTAGAAGATTTTAGTTGACAGACATGACAGACAATGGAACTGACCAACGAGAATGAAGGCCACAGAAATGAAGAATGTGAGGATATAGCCACGGATTGGCTCGTTGTTCTTGCCATATCCTTTGGCGAAGACGTGCAGGATCTTGTAGATGTTGTCTTTACACAGTGCCTGATGAGAGAGAGAGAGCTCAAGAGTTAATAGCATTGTATCTCATTGGAGAGTTGTTCTAAAACTTTGCATTGCAGTTGCACTGAATGTAGAAAAATGTGGTGAGTTACTGACCTGGAAGACTTTGGGAGCACTGACAAGGGAAGCCAGAGCTGATGAAAGGGTGGCTGAGAATGTTCCAGCAATGATGAGGGGACCCCACCCAGATACCATGGTCATCACCTGAACCAGAGGTGAGGAGAGGAAAGCATTAGAGATGAAAAAACAGTTCCTTCTTATGTGCAGATTAGAGTTGAAAAGACTGTGTACCTGATTGGTGTTCGCCAAGCCAAATTCACATTTTTCTTTCGCGCAGGAAGAGAAATCAAAGCCGAGCTCACAAGCAGCAATTGATGAACCATTGCATGTTATTGAACTGTTGATATAGTCAGTGATGTTTCCTGTCGCATCGCGGACAACAGTGGCAGCTGATCAATTAGAGAGAAGAAAAGATGCATTGTTTAGGATTTTTTTAAAGTCTAAAAACAACCTCACAGTAATACTAAATATGTTAGTCTAATGTTTGTATATGTATAACAACAAGAACACAAATTAGAAAAGTTTCTCACTGGAGTTGCATTTCATGGATTACTGTACTTACAGACAGAGAGGGCCACGCCTACATAGGTGATACCAGTTATCAGGATGGCCAGCAAGGTACCTTTAGGTATGGCTGCCTGGGGATCCTGTAAAACAACATCTGTGTTTGAACGTGTCATGATCCAGGCATAACGGTGACTATGAAGGAAACTGTTTCTGAAATAAAGATGTATTCAAAAATGTAAAGTATTAAATAAATACAAATAAGACAGCTTCCAATACTAGCCTACGATTCAGAGAATAGAAAGTACAAAATGCAGTGGTTTATTTATTTATGTTTTGTTTAGAAACATAATCCATAGCAGCTACTCCTATGCATGGCTCTCATGCAATGACCTCTGTATGAAAAAGTTACCCGCAAGTCGCCAGAGATGTTGGCTCCAGCCAGGATCCCGGTTGCAGCAGGGAAAAAGATGGCAAACACTGAAAAAAAGCTCTCACCCTCTCTAAAATCTGGAGGAAAATTCTCTAAAAAGATGTTCGCTGTGAGAGAGGGAAGAGCGATGGAGAGAGAGAATTAACATTTGGTGAACAGTGCTCTGTGAATGAGTCAAATATTTTGTAATGAATAAATGCATTGTTTTGGAGAAGGTGTCCTACATTGATAATTGAAGATGCCTTTGGATTTCTGCTCAATGGTTGCAGGAATGACTGTTCCTACAAATACGTTCACTATGGCCGCCAGCAAGATAACGAGTAGAAGAATCTGTGCCTATGTGGGTAAAATAATAATACTGATTAAAGTCATGGTTTGATGTTTTACCACAACAAGCACAGAGATCAATGTCGAAGAACCAGCATGATGTTCATCTCTCACCTTGGCCTCCCATTCCATTCCAGCAACTGATATGGCCAACAGCAACACCACCGTAATGCATCCAACAATTCTGATGTCATTTATTGTATCCACCATGATGGCATCATTCTCCTGAGTGGGCACGGAAAAGGCACGGATAAGTGTACAGTCAAATATCTTGGAGTGAGACATTTCCAAAAGTCCTTCATTATAACATCACACACCTTGAGCAAATCGACCACGGTCTCAGCAAATCCCACTACATACATGGATACAGCCACCGCATTAGCAAAGGCGAAGATTATACCAATCGACCCGCCGAACTCTGGTCCCAAACTGCGAGATATCAAGTAGTAGGCTCCTCCTGAAATGAAAAAATAAAGCACACACATTATACATAACACCTGGTGGATGATTAATCACCACATCACTGATTCATTGATTTAATGTCTGGGCAAGTTTAGAAGGCTGTAAAACAGAGAAAGGGCTTCAAGAGGTGACATTCAGGTAAAGTTTGGAGCCTTGTTTCTTTATCTACAAACTGTCCTCCTGGTCACTCCATTCTCTCAGTAAAAGATTTTATGTCAGGATGAGTGTGGGTGTGTTATCTCAGGCTATATACATTCATAAATAACATTTAAAAAGCCCGCTGCAGTGGCTCTGCTGTATAAGTATCTGTTTAGAGTTTGCATTGTCTTACCTCCTCTGACCACACCATTGGTACAAATGGCAGACATGGAAAGGCAAGTGATGGTGGTGACAACACAGCTGAGAATAATAACCACAATTCCCAGACCTGAAATGCAAACATATAACAGTTCAAAATAAAGAAAATTCAACAACAACTTAATCAGGTACTATATTTAAGTTGTCACTTGTCAGTCTTCTGATTGTACAATGAAACCCTCCACCTCACAGTTCCCTTTAAACAGAGAAAGTCAAAGTCCCAGAGGAGCCTGGAGGCTATAAGTTGCAGCCGTCTGCTGTACCTGCTCTGCCTACTGCCTGCAGCTTTTTCTGCTTCTCACAACCTTTTGGTTACGCTGCCTGAACAAAAGCTGCTGTCGATCGATAAGTTCTTAAGCAATAAACACACTCATGGAGCCATTCACACAATTTCCCCATTCTCCCACCCTGCCTCTCGCATACACACACACTGGTCATAGAGGTTTGGCTTTTAGAGTATACCTTCAGCAAGTTTAGATCATTAGGAAAGGTTTGTTCAGTTGAATTTGTCTTAATTCAATCACGTCCTGCTAATAAGCGGAGGACTATATAATCCTTAGTAATTGTCTATACTTCCTAGAATAACAGGTAACATCTGAGTATCTGTGAAATGCCTGCATGAAGGGCAAGTCAAGTGTTGAATTCAAAACATTGAATTCTTGTGTTTTTGAGCAAAACTTGAGCACATGTAAATAACTGGAAGGAAGCCATATGTAGAAATGAGCAATTACAAAAAAAATAACGGGTGTCCCATCTGACCAACATGTATTCTTGTCTCACTCACCCCAGCCTGAGTTACCAAAAATCCAGGACAGACGGATGAACAACATGACACCCCAGATGTTCAGCATGCATCTTATCTATGAAACAGAAGGACAAATAGAAACACAGTGATGTTATTGAGATGCATACTTAGACGTATACATGTCATAAACATAGAAGTATCTATTAAGTACAAGCGTTAAACAGCACAAAAACATATTTTGGGTTCTTTTTGTTGGGATCAACGAGCAGCTTGAGGAAACACAAATCACTCCCAGACTCTGTCTTGAAAGCCCCGCTTGGCCCTGCTGTGTTATCGAGACACATCGAGCCTCCTCCTGACAGGTCACAGTTATGTAAAGCGACCCAGCGTCTATAAAGCCCGTCATGACCCAACATAACTCACCAGGACGCCCCTTATCCAGCCAAACTTTATTCCTCCTTTTTCAGTGGGAACGGCAGACTCCAGATCATCAGAGGGGGTCCCATCACTCCCCTCTTCATCGTCCTCCACAGTGTCTGGCACAGAGATCGTTCCATTCTGTTGGGAAAATACAAGGGAAAGGAAACATGAAAATGTGTCTTAATATACAAACTGGGATATATTCATGATGATTGTGCTGTTAGCATGTTTGGTGTTCAATTGTAAGAAAGATAATTATTATTAAGAATTTGCGGGTGTGTTTTCTGTCCTCTCATTTCATGGAGCATTGTATTTGTCCTGCCTTCTCTGTAATACACAGGAGAGAACTTAGAGAGGGAGAGAAACACATGGTGGTTTGATGTGGATGAAGATTGATAAAGCATTTTCAGAGACATTACACTGCGTGTGTGCCCGGTGCTGTAAACTGAAGAGAAACATGAAGAAAACAAGACAAACCTAATTTTAACTTTCAATGAAGATGAATACTGACATCCGATTAAGTGAGACCTCTCAGATATATTTCACTTACTGAAAGAAAGAGATTGTAGCAACAACAACTTGAGCATCTAAGTTGCAGCTAATTACTCTATTGAGTGAGTCAAATCTCAGAGTAGTCTACTTGAAACCTGTAACTGCACGAACGTCATTTAAAGTGTAAATACTAAGTAAATATTTTTAGATTAATGAATGAATTCATTTTATTCTTCGGTAACACAACTATGCTGTGTTCAGTCTTCTCAGATGAATAAAACATTTTCAGATATTTTTGTCAAGATAAATGACATTTTTAGACTCACACTTTATCGGTCTTCAGATAGAATGACGCATCATTTCATTTTCTTCAGAGGAAGTTTGCTAAAAGAAAGTGTCTGTTTTTTGTCCATTTAGAAATGCTAATTTATTTCGATCCATAAAACCCAAATGACCTATAACCCCAACTCTTTTGAAACACAAGACAGTATAATGGCATAATAAAAAACCCACTAAAAACTCTTAAATGTGTCAGTTGCTGTTAAGCTCCAGAAATAACTTTTGGTGTCCTTTTTAGTTTCACAAGTCTTTGGGCAAATATTCAATGGCTGAACTGTAAAATATCTACTCAGTTTTGAGTCTTTGATCTGAGTGAATGGACAGATGAAGGTCAGGAGCAGAACAAAAGGCTGCAGTAAAAGAGTCAGTGAAATGAATTTAGGACTCAGGGAAGAAAATAGGTGTAAAATAATTTCTGCAGAAGGTGAGGTTAAGGACAAACATGCAAACCATGTATTTCAGGGAAAACAGAAAGAAAAGAGAACATACATGAAGAGGATCTGAATCATTCATATTTACCAACTTCACAGACACACATGCACTCACCTTCTGAAACACATCGTGGAGCTCCTGCAGGGACGGTCGCACAGCCCGGTGGCCGCTCACACTGCCTGCATTGCGATAGAAGTCAATGCTCGGCAATCGGTCCAAAGTATCGTGACCAAAGGCACTGATTACCGAGGGCCGGACCGTTCGGTGCTCCCCGTTGGAGAAGTTGGCCTCATCATACACGGGAGGTTCATCCAGTGTGCAATCATAAGCAGAGTTAACATGCTCCCCTTCGTTGAGCCTCTCCATCAGGAATACTGAAGGAGATTCTCAGTTTTAAACAGTCAAGGGTAGAACAGCAGTGTGGGTCTTAAGTCTTCAGTCATCCAACAGTGTTTTAAAGAGCAGAGCACTGCATCAACTGGTGTGGTTGTCCTTGTTTATTGATGTATAGACGTGGCTATGATTATAGAGATCTCTTCTGCTGCCCTGAGGTTGTGGTGCGTAAGCTTGGTTTGTCTCAGATGGCCTACCTTTATACCCTGCATCCCAGGGTCATACACTGGCAGCCAGCTATTGGCTAACTCTCTCGATCAACCCTCAGAAAACTGAGCCAGGGGTGTCAAATATGTCCTTGCTCCATCCCAGGGGACACAAAGGCATTGCTTAACGATTAACCAAGTCATAAACGCCAAACGAGATAAAGGTGCTCATAGCCGGAGTTCTGAAGAATTTATTATTAATATTATTGTCTGAAGTGCATGGCAACAGCACATGTTGTCCTGTGGATGCTGTTTATGGGGCAATGGATAGTATTTCCTCAGACCTGTGAGCCCTTTGGATGACTCATCCGGACATCCATATGGAAGTTCCCACTAGAAGAATATAACTATGTAGGAAAAGTTTCAAGGTTACAGACCCTTCATGTTGGGTATTACTGTGGCAGGAAGTGAGAAAGCTATTATGGGAATAAGAAAGATAATATGGGATGAAAGGAAAATGTTACTTTAATAACAGATACACACTCAGTTGCCAGTTTATTAGATACATAGCTAAAACTACTGCAGTCTGTTACAGCAGTCCTGCAATAAATCTTACCTTCACAAGAGTTAAACGAAATACAGTTCGACAGCACCAAAAAATGCAGACTGCAAAATTAACATAAAGTTGGATCAACACCTCTCGAAAACTTATTCAACAACAAAAAAACATTACAACTTTTATGGAGGGAGGCTTTATTACAGGACTCTTGTGTAAGCCTGCACCAGGTCTGCCAAGTTGTACATAATAAAATGGCAACTGACTTTATAAGCGATAGGATATAATCAATAGAACTTGTGTGATAACAAGAAGGAAATCTACCTTATAAGATATTTGGCCCATAAGAGTTAAATAATTTGATTATAAATAAATGTTAATCTCTAATGAGTCTCTTTGCCACAAAGTGTTAACAGGGAATGTTGGTGGGTCGGCTAACACAAAAGAAATGGCCGTATTCATGAGCAAAATTGGAGTTAATATTACACCATGAATTACAGGAACATGCCGCAGGCACTTCTTTATTGCCACATGACTTATGAAGTGCCTTTAAAATGACTTTTGACAGGTAAACTTCCTTATTATTGACACACCACAGAGATTTATGTACGCTAATGACTTGAAAACTGACCTTGATTGTATTTCAGGCTGTGAAAAATAATCCAGCACGTGTTTTTATGTGCAAATTGAAAGGAGGCAATATATTTCACAATGCTTATCAGATTTGGAACTCAGTAATTCAACATTGTTATGATTTTCTACAGATATTGTACTGACTGAGTCATGCTGAAGAAAGAACATTTTCCATATGGAATGGATTGTACAGCTCTCCTAGTCCCCTCTGCCTTCGTCTCACCACTCTGTCCGGTAACTTTTACTGTTAATGATGATAATAATCATCAGTGTTGTGTTGCATGCAGAGGTGGAAGAAGTACTTAGATAAGTAAAAGTAGCAATACCACAGTGTAAATACAGTTAGTATTCAAAGGCATGCATTAAAATGTGAAAGAAATAAAGTATTGGCATCAAAATATACTTTTAGTACCAAAAGTAAAAGCACTCATGCAGAATGACACATTTCGGAATAATGTAGGCCCATATTATATTATCAGATTATAATTATTGATGCATTCATGTGTACATAACTTTAATGTTGCTGTTGGTAAAAATTGTGGATTATTTGAATACCTTTATTTACTTTATCTGCAGTGCAGTTTGTGTGAAATATTTAATTTAATCTTAATCTGTAATAGGCTATTACGTAATCATTTATTTTTTGATTAGTAACTAAAGTCCCAGAAAATGGAAATGCTTAAGTGATTGAGTAAATGCATGATTTGGAGCATCGACTGAGTTTATTTGAAGTTTTAGACCAAGCAACGTCTTGTCTCATGCTACACTGCAGTTGTTTTAGTGCAATTGGAGATCCTCAGGCCCTGCTGACTCTCCTCAGTCTGGATTTGAGATTAAGGTGATTCCTTTTTTATTATCAGGGCTGCTAGACTTTTGTCGTGCTTGAGTAAATTCAGAGTGCAGTGCTCCCCTGAGATCTGTTGAGCCTATATGATGAATGTGTAGCAGCAGGTACATACGCTCCAATTTGGCAAATGCTCTAATCCAAAATCCAAAGGGCTCAAAAAAGACAGAAAAAAACCCTTTAAAGGATTTATCAAACCTCGCTCTGCTCACTGCAATATGAAAAAAGTGATTAAGTGCAAAAGTGCAGATATCAGCACACAGAATTCCTGATACTTCATATTTAAAGGCTGGATGGGTATTGCTCATCTCAGCTATATATACTCCAGTTGGCATACACCTGCTAATTATATTTATCAGTCACAAATAAGATTAAATATCTCCAATCAAACATGATTTATTATGTATGCTTTGTGATAGAGAAACTTATTAAACACATGAGATATGATTGTTAAAATGAAATCTTCATGGTGATAGATAGATCTCATTAGGTTTCCAATGAGAGAGGTAAAGTGTAGGACTAACTAACTAACTAACTGACTGACTAACCAACCCATACAGTAAAACGTACAGATCTATTACACAGATCCTCAGGCTCTGCTAAATGCACAGCCTGGACTAAAGTGATACTTCTTGACTACGGCCTGCTTTGTCAGAGGCTCTCTTTGGAAAATTCTGCTATTCAGGTTCTAAAAAAGCTTCTTTTTTTATATATGTGTATATTTGTGTTCCTATAATGTTTAACAGAGATCATTTTTATTGAATTCTTTCCATAATCATTAATATCAAAATAAAAAAATTATTATGGGTATCCAAAAATACATTTTGCTGTTTAAGGGTTTTGCGATCACTTAAAAAGTGAATTATTAAACAAAATAGCTTATTATTCACTATAATAACTGATATGAAACAGTAATGGTAGTTAGGCTAATCATTGCCCTATCCACCCATATAGGTTTTTAAATGTGCTCAACATGGTCTAAAATCCAACACAGCCTTTACTCGGGCCTCCGATCTGACATAAGGGCTCCGACTTAAGATTTCAAGTTTGCATCACCAGGAAACCAAGACATGTATTTGAGGAGGGGCAACAAGTTCCTGTTACCTTGGCCACCACTTTATCTGGTGATAAAGTACATTTGTTTAGAAATATTAAGTTACATACAGCATGCATAAGCATAAAATATAGCCTTTTTATTAATAATAACAATAATGATAAAAAAAAAAAAAAAAACATATTGGCTACAATATTCACCACCTCACTGAGCTGATTTCCTCAAGCTATTTGTGCAAATGACGGTACTAAAAGAGGCATTAGTTGTAGATTACAGAGCTGTTTGGATAACTTTGGTAATAGAAAGGCTATTATATCTCCTGGTCTTATCACAACAAATCAAGGACATGGCTTGTGAGGTCCGAAGACCACAAGTAATAAAACTGATGATTGATAACCAGCAAAAGCTAAGGTTCACTATTCAGTTGACTCAATAGTCATGTAACATGGAGTCTGTGTTACATTAACGTCCTAATACTTCTGTGTCTCTAAAAAAAAAAGGAAATTAACAACAGATAAATATTTCTAATAATTGTGATTGTTCCCGGTATCTACTTGCTGTTGCACACAGAAGAATGTAAGAAGATCACTTGAACGATGCGTAGTGTAACTGAAGGCCCGTTTTGAAAATGTTTCTCATAACTCTTTGCCTTGTATGCAAAGATGAGGTTAGTTGTCTCTATCTTTTTTCCAATCAAAAGACGGGAAAGGGATTCATGGCATTTTAAATTAACTTCCGACAACATACTGCACTCTGAGATATGAAAATACAAAGCAAAGCAGACACATCTGTTAATATTTGATAGATTTATAACCTTTATAACTTTTATAACGTTTTATTAGATGCTGAGTACTTTTTATAAGGTTAGTGAGCTTGTTGGCAAAGGAGGAAAAGGACAGAGTTTTTTTCCACTAAAAATAGATTTCAGATAAGTGTGTCATATAGGAGAAAGAGACAATGGTGCAATAATGATTGCATTCTTGTTGTATGAGGTGTGTTGAGGGAGGTGTGCGTGATGGCCCGGCCTCTGAGGGTGAACTGTCCGCAGGAGAAAAGTCTGGTAGACTCGGCAGATCGAGTCCTGCTGCCTTATCACACCGAGACTGTCGATGGATGCCCTTGTGAGTCGCTTTCTGCTGTTATTTTAGCAGCTTTCTATTTCTACACCATGCACGTACAAACATCTTCTGCTACCAGGGTTATTAACATTTTGGATTGCCTTTTTCTTCTGGTATTGCTCTAATGCACCCTCTCGCTCCCTCCCTCTCTTTTGCCGCAGCGAAGTTGAACAACCAGAGCCAGAGTTTAGAAGCAGAGAAGAGAAAAAGGCTCGACATTTTCATCAAAAGGAATTGTGAGCCTCTGCTATGCCCTGTAACCTAAGGTATCATGCTAACATTATGTTTTTATTCAACATGCTCCACAGATTTCAATAAGAGACCCAAAAAGCAAAGATTTCACCAACAATATTTTAAAGTGAAGAAATTCTATTTATTTTACATCATTGAATCAAATGTATATCAAGGAGAAATCTCTACCACCAGCTGTGCAAGCAACAGGTCAGGAGATGCACTATCTGTCATCATGATATGCCATACACGCGCTCGCAAACACACACACACAAATGTTTCTAGATGAAGGCACATAAACCCATTGAAGGTCACAGTAAGGCAGATTCACAGCACTAAGGAGAAACCGTAGACCGTAGGAATTAGCTAAGGAACATTCAAGACTTTGAGCAGTCTACTGTATTTCAGGATCTCTGTTTAAGAATGTGCTGTCTTCCACTATCTGGCAGGAAGAGAGCAGGTGAGAAAGGGTGAGGATGGCTGAGAAAAAGAGGGAAAAGATGTTCACGTCCAGTGCTGACAGACATCCCACCCTTGTTTTCCATGGGACCTTTTCCTCTGCAGACAGGTAGCGACAGTTTATCCTTGTCATTAGAAAACCAGCAGCGCTGAGCGAGAGAGTCCTTTTAGTTTCCAATCCTCATTTCCCTTAAAAGTTATTTGGCTTGATCGCATCAGCCAACATTTCGACAGAACGCTTGACAGACGGGACAATCAACAGTCCATGAATCAACATTATCACATGTCACAGACATACTGTCAAAAGTAAACAGTTTCTTTCACTCAGACATGTAATTGTGGCAACATACCGCATACCATCACTCAAATACAACAGCAGTCCAAACTCTGAGAGTTGGTTTTGCATCATTTAGAAACAGTAACACCACATTGTAAATCACAGTTTGTTTAGTTGCCTTTCATTGCATGATGCCACGGAAAGGACTGATCTGTACACAGCAGCAGCAGCAGCAGCAGCAGTGGCAACAACAGCAGCAGCAGCAGCAGCAGCATTCCTTTGGATCACCAACAGATTGGATTTGATTAGTCCACAAAGCACTAGCATGACATAATACCCTGTATCCAACCATATACAATCATGTGCAGAAGTGCAACCACTCTGTTTCCCATTCTGAGTTCACGTAAGCATTCTTGTCCCTGAGTCTTCAAAATACATCTGAATAATCCCACTGCACCCTGAATCCCCACCCTGTCCCACGAGCACCCGTCTCTTATCATCTACAGACATTCAACTTGTAGGTATGGGTTAAAGGGAGCTTCAGCCATTTCTGTGTAAATCGATGAGCTGAAATGCACACCCCCTGGCAGAAGGGCAAAGAATATGACACAGCATCTGCATCACACTCGCTCAGACACGCACAGCAACAGACATGTAGTGACATACAGTAGAGAGGCTCCACACTGGCTCTGAACTAAAAGTGCATACACATTGAACAACATACACAGCTTCAGTCTCTTGGTTTCGGTACATCACAGGGAGATGTGTGTCAGGTGCAATGGTTGTGCAGCGCTGTGGCTTGTGTGTGTTAGCGTGTTTGCAAGTGTATTCATGTCTGTGTGTATGTTTAGGTGTGTTTATAGGCATTTCTGTTTATGAATACATCTATGAATGCGTGTCCCTGTGTTAGGTAAGGGCATACTCAAACGTCCCTTTCTCCAGCCCCTCGATGCCATCAGCCCAGTTGGAGGAAGGCATACTGCTGTAGGGGTCCAGCAGGATTCTGAAACACCTTACTATCAGCAGCCCCAGGAACACCAGTAGCATCCCCACGAAGGCAAACGCTGTCTTCTGCTCCAGAGTCAGAGAATGCACCATCATGTCGTTTCCGCTCATGGCAGCAAGGGAGTGGTTGTAGTGGACGCTACACATGGTAAACCAACATCTAGGTGCCTCATCTTGCCTCTGATAGGGTCAGGCGTCAGAAGCCTGCATGTTACCTGGACAGAGATTAAACGATGGCTTCAGATTAGTCTTCTGTCTTGTGCAGAGAGGATACATTAAATCATGCATTATTCCACTTAATGCATACACTGTGTAGACTGGGAGAAATTACAGATATGGGAAAGAGAAAATACAGAAATTCCACAATGAAGTGTTGCGAAATGAGCTGACCATGAAAAGGGTTACCGGTATCTATAAATAGCTTATTTTGAATGTGATATCATCTGCTGCCTGCACGGAGACTACGATCCCTCTCTCACTCTGTTCCTCTTGGAATTTTGCAGGAAATTACAAAAAGCAAACATGAACAGAAGTGTGAGGCAGACTGCAGGAAAATGGGTTCAGCAATATGAGCCAATACCATGGCTACATTCCTTTAAGTCAGGTTAAAATTATAGTTTGTCGCAGTGCATAGCCAGCTGTTAAACATAGGCAAAGCGGCGAGGTATCAATGAAAACGTCACATCTCATGAAGATGTGATGTATGTTTGGTTTAGAAGAGAGGGCGCTCTACCTGTTGCGTGCGAGGAGATGCCTGGCAGTAATTCCATTAGACAAGAAAGCGATGGCGATTGATCAAACATAATCACAAAATTGATGTGGTCACACAAGTGAAAGTCTGCTTCTGTGATTCTTTTCCTGGTTAATCTTGTATATGAACACAAGCAGCAGGTGGCTCGTGTGAGAGGAAGGGAGGGGGGGTTAGATGAGAGAGGGAGAGGGTACATACAGAGAGAATTGGGAAAGACAGGAGAGGGAGAAGGCAGTAGAATGATGAGGGGGACACTGCACAAGTAAGCATAGTGAGAGGGGGCGGTAGGAGAGAGGGGGGGAATGAGGTAGGGGGAAAGACAGAGACTGCATTGACAGATTCTCTAGTGAGGATGTCTGGGGAAGAAAAAGCAGCAATCTCACCGTCATTATCGTTCCATCCTCACAGACCTGTTGCTGCTGTCTCTTGCGAACACCTCCTCTTTCTTGGAGCCCTTAGACACATATCCATTAATCCATCCATCATTGACACACTGGATGTTTTAGGCTAACCTTATATCCAAACAAAAATCTAGAGATAAAGAGAGAAACGGAGAAGCAATGGAGAGGCTGGATCAAGCTATGATATGTGTCTCTTGTCAGAGATACAGCTCCTCTCCTCATGCTCCTTTACTTGCTGCCTCCTACTCATTATCATTCTGTTTCTTTATGTCTCCCTCCAGAAGCACGCACGCTTGCTCCTGCTGCATGGCAACCACTTGTTAGTCTCACTCCGCTGCTCTGCTGCCTCAGTCATTCACAACATTCCCGTCCTAAGCAACACCAGACAGATGCAGCAGCATAAACAAGTAATCCGCCTCTTCATTTTCTTCTCTCTTCATTCTCCCCTCCCCTTGCTTATTTGGCTTTTCTAAAAATGACTCCACCAAAATGTGACAAGAATTTCAGGGCTCAACCAACAGGAGAAATGCTGCCTCTCACTGCTCCTGGCCAGTAAATGCTGCTGCAAAGGTGGTGTAGGTACAACACAGCATTATCCTCAAAGCCTTGTATGATGATGTGTTTTTAATAGCTGCACATTGCTGTGTTCAAATTGAATTAGCTCCTCTGCTTAAAGGCTTACAAATGCAAGCTCCCTGGACATGGTGAGGGAGAAGAGACTAAATATAGTGAATGAGATCAGTATTGTGTAGGAAAACAGACGGCAGGTCATAGGATTTTCCACTGTAACAGAATGCAGCAGTGAAGCGTCTAGCCATCTTTTTTGTTGTTATGCAAATTAATATCAGCAATGTAGTTTTTTTCACAGTGGTGCAGTGACTCGGATCTAAGGACAAGGCATGCCATGAGGGAGACAGTCATCACTGCTGTGTGATGTGGAATAATTCACCATGGCTTAAAAGTGGTACAAATACCTTAATTTTGCATTTTATTTGGTTGTAAACAGCAGACAAATTGCCTGAGGTAGTATAAACACAGAGGTGAATATTCTCCCTCGCATTGACTTTAAAAGTTACATTTTTTTGGGTCAGTAGTAACTTATAGTCCTGCTGTGCTGTTAAGATTTGGCTGTATTTGTGCAGAAATAGGAAGTTTGGCAGCACTGTGATTTATCGATTGACTCAATTTTACCTCCCATTTATTTCAAGGACAGTTCTTGAAAGTTACACGAGGAGACGTCACACTGTACGGACAAAGAAATCGTTAGACATTTTACTTCTTTGACCTCATCAAATTAAAAGACAAGGTCAAAATGGAAAACTCAAAGTGCAATAATGTGTGGTCATCAGTGATGAGATGGTCAAGTTACAGACAGTGGGAATGTGCATGTCATTGTTAGTAATCCAATACAATTCATTTGCTGTCAGAGAGAATTGCAAAAGTCCATTCAAGTGAAGATAAACAGAAGTTCAATGACTTCTGAATTGAATGCAATGTGTTTATATGTATATCAAGGTGTGCTGATTTGCTTTCTTGGCACTGGAAGAGGAATGGAGGCAAACTTAACCTGTTGCATAAAGCATATTAAAATACTTCAATGTCCATAGGACAAACGGATAAAGAGTGTTACTCTTTTATCTAAACCAGACAACAGGGCAGGAGTAAACTGATATTGAGAACTGTAAAATGATGATTATGTGAACTGCTCTATCCCCTTTAATGTTAATGCACTTTACACCCCACTCTTGTGTGATAATACAATCTGTACAGGCAAGTACAAAGACAGGTGCAGTGAAGTTACAAAGATTTTAAATACTTTGGGCCTCCCCATTAGCCTGACAGCTGCAATTACTAATTCTCCTGGGTCACACAACTTAAATAAATGTCTTCCTTTTTAGAATATAATAATCTGCAATATCTTTATTAAAGACATATTGCCGAAATGATTGTGCACATCTTCGTGTAGTTACCAATATAGTAAAAAAATGAACACAAAAATGTTCTGACATTTTTCTTCTAAAGGACCAGTGTGTAGGACCCAGCGGTAAGGTTGCAGATAGATTGTATATAACTGAATACACCTCTGCTCAGAATCAGAAATCTTTTATTAGTCCCACAATGGGGAAATTTACATTGTTACAGTAAAAGATAATATGAAGTAAAGGGACGATAACACGATCATTAAATACAATAAAAAATAATATAAGTGCAAAGTGGATGAGTAATTTATAACACATTATAAAAAGTGAATATTGCACAAGGCATTGATAATTGCACACAGTGGTGGAATAGACTGTATGGTGGTCTACCAGGGGCCGTGGGGATTGTAGCAGCCTGTCGCTGAAGGAGCTGCACAGTGCGGACAAAGTGTCCTGGAGGAGGTGGGACATGTTGTCCAATAGAGAGGACAGCTTGGCCGTCATTCTCCTGTCTCCCACCACCTCCACAGTGTACAGAGGGCTCCCCAGGACAGAGCTGGCCTTCGTAACCAGTCTGTTCAGTCACTCACTCCTCCCTTTCCAAGCGTGGCGCAGAAATACCATGGACTTCAGGTAACATACAATTGCAAAAGGCCCTCTCTAGAGCTAGAGTTTGCTTTATTACCTCCCATGTAGATATGAATGCTCATCTAAGCTAACGAAAACACAATAATTCTTAGTTTCAGGTGAAAACATAGTAAAGAATATTATATTGCATTTCTGCCAAAAAATCTCCCGAAATCACTGGTCCTTTAAGTCAGGTGCAAAAAGAAAAGGATTGCAAACTGTCAATTACAACCATGGATCAGGTTGAACTATTACACAGCAGGAAAGTTAATCTTTAACATACAGTTCAGTACATGTATTACTCTGTAAATGTAAATGGTCAATGAACTGATAATCCATTTCCTTCAATGCTAGTTGCTTTCACGGTTGGATCTTGAAGCTTTCCTTTAACATTTAAAAGCTGTAGTTGCTAACTTTACAAAAAAATTAATGTTTGTCATATTTGCTAAAACTGTATATATCGTGACAGTAGTGCATGAGAAAGATAATCATGTTCCTCTCTCTCCCCCCAGTGCTCCGAATGGCATTTGCAAAATTCAACCGCAAAGGAAAACAATCATTTAGATCCGAGGAGTCTCCAGCCAGTCAATCAGAAAGTTTACTCTGGCCGTTGCACGGTGCTTGGTTTTGGCTCGACTGTTTTCAACATGGCGGCCGGGTCACACACTTTCTCATTCTACAGCTAAACAGTACACTGATATATGTTTCTGAAAACATTTGAGGAAAGACATAAGCAATACAGTGACATAATAATAATTCATATTTCATCAGCTAGTTTGATGTGAATTCACTAGCAGTGATTGTCACCGTGTCAGACACTCCTCGGCTCAGATTGGTTGTTTTCATTCGATCGTGGTGGAATCTTACAAATGCCATTTGAAGCACCACTTTTAAAAAAAGTTACTAACTTCAGCTTTAATCTGGAATGTGACTTTCTGAGTAGCAGTGGCTAAACATGTAAGTATCTCACCACATTTGTACAATTGTATTTATTTGTAGACACCAGAGTAAACCTTTGGGTGTCATTTCTCAGCCAGTAGTTACTGAAAAGTCCTCTTTGTAGTGGCTTTCTTGGAAACACTCAAGACTAAATACATGTTCCAAAATTGTCTTTACAACAAACAAACAAAGACACAATTAGAAAAGTTATTTTATCATTTTTCAAGCAACAGTATAGTCAAACTGGAAACTACATGGTACTTAAATGGAACTACAACTACTTGCAACATTAAATTAATTGTTTATGTGTGAACACCACAACATAGCACAATATAAACTTGGCTCTAACTTGCATATGTCTAATATAGTTGTTGCAAGCTTACTGAAGACCTCAAGCTTATCTCTGACCACATTTTCATTTCATGAAGCAAACATTTATTTATTTTACAGAATAATGTTGTGCTAATTGTTGAGTTTGGTTTGTGGCTTTACATGCAGTAACCTTAGCAGACAAATCTAGATATCAGTATAGGAGTCAGGCACTTCCACATAACATCGCAAACGTATGGGTCGGAGAAGCTCACCAGCAGATGTACTGAATATTCTGACGCACATAAAATCCATATTTGAACTATGCAGATGAAGTATGATTGGTTGTAAATGGCACAGTATTCCCAAAAGGGACTTTTGAAATGGCTTGTCTTCTGATGAATTCCTCTGAATAGATGAAAAGATTCAAATGAAAAAAAACAAAACACAAGTTTGAAACAGACCGAAGGGGAAGTCAAAGGGTCAGTCAGTCTTTCCCCCTATTATCATCAAGGTACCCTCAAACCTGACACTTAAACAACTGCTCATTAAGGAGTTGCTTGTTTTCTAACAAGACTTGCTTTAAATCATTTCAGATCATTGTGATAACATTATACTACTTGTACAACATAAAACTATAGTTTGGTTATTAAGTTCAACAAGTTGTTGTACTAATATCTCAAAAATAATTTAACAATTAGGAGCTGGACAAAGTTTTCTATAATACTACAATCAACTGTGTGTACCATGTACTTATGTGATATTGAAAAGTCAGATTATGAATTGAAACGATTTGTTTGGTGGAATCTGCACAGACTCACTGAGCGTTAAAGCATATAGTATAAAGCAAATTATACTATTCCCCTGGTAGAGTACAAGTGCATCAATAAATAAATTCAGGGAGGATAAATTGGCTTGTATTCAGGGAGTTATTGGATTTTAGTACACATCAAATGTCCAGCCATTGTCTTGTGGATGGATCAAACTGCTTTGGTGGATGACACAGGTCTTGATATGGCATTCTGGGTAATGTTCATAATAACATACAATGCATCCATTAGGAGGGGCCACTTTCAGCTCACGCTAATTGAGTTACTCACTCACTCATTCACTTCTGACCTCCGAAACTGTCATCCCTATATTTCCAGGGTCCTCGTGATATTGTTACATCCTAACCGTTCAAATTGCAAAAGATCAAAGGGTGACATACATTTCAAGAGAAGTTCAAATGGTAAAAGTCCATTCAGCCACTGTGGAGATATCTGTCTAAAATCACATTTGATGTATGTTTCAAGGAGTAACAAGTAGGCTACAAACTGTAAGTGGGTGATTTCAGCATATTGACCCGGGGAAAGATATATTGAACATTTGACCTCGGGGAAAAAACATTGCTTAGAACATAAGATCGAAAAGTCTCCCTAATGTGTCACATTAAGAGGATATTTTGCTGGAGAAGATAGGATCCTGCATTAGTCCTGAGACTATACAACTCAGAACAATTATGTGCACAATCTTTTCAAATATTCGCATTGTATTTGTGCCAAATCCCATTGACTCCAATTACCTGTTTTATGCCATTCAACACAGGCTGCCTAGCAACAGCTCCCAATTCTCGCGTTGGAGGCGCACATCTCACGCCACATTTTGAACTGCGTACCGACAGCAGGGCATCTTGCATTGTGTGGGGAAAACAAACCTCAACATGGCAGATGTTCTAATTCTTGATGAGGAGCCAAAGCAAGAGGAGTCTACTGCATCCGTCAAGTCCGAATCCGAGGAGACATCTGAAGAAACGCCTAATGGCGTTAAAACGTGAGTGAAAATTATGTAATGTTCTGTCTGTCCCGTCTTTGCAAGCCCGTTAGCCAGATTAGCTAAAATGGAGTCCTGTGATGCTAACTAGCTATTGTTAGCCAAGAAGCCTCTTTGAACCTCTGTTGTCAATTATATCCGTTATGTGCCCGTGTGATAAATGTGTAGGTTTGTAGCTAGCATAACGCCAAAAGCATGCAATTAATTTCTAACTGGGTAGTGAAAATGGTACGCTTTTGCCATAACGTTAACCATGGTGCATTGGGCCAACCTTACCGTTACTGCCTGCAAACGCTAGGATAATTATGAAATGTAACTCTTTGTTAATGTTCAATTTAGTATAAACCTTTAACTAATTGGATTAATTAAGTAGCCTACAGTTTTTTTCAAATGACAATAACCAGTGGCGTTAGCATCCCTGTTAATCTGCACTCCGTTGTACACGTTTCATTGTGCCAAGCTAACAAAAGCGTGAAGCTAGCCGCTCCGTGTTCAATGCTGCAGTGTAAGCTCGTGCAAGTCTATGGTGCAAATGAACTACTCTAGCTTAGCTAACGTAACCGTAGTATTTCATCCGGCACCTAAACCTCAGCCTATGGCCTTTTTTAATACAGTAGATGCATTATTTAAATAAAATTAATAGTACGAGGTCATTAAAAAAAAGGCGTATTTTCACCATAAATAATATGTCGGATTTATGTTTACTTTTGTTACAATACATGTAGCTAGACGTTTTACCACCAAAATCACAAGTTATGTCTGAATTTATTGTAACGTTACTCAGCAACTACTTACTTTTTGAGAAAAAGGGACTTCTCTGCAAAATAGTTTCCCCTTTGCACTCCCATGAATCCCATGGCATTTTGGTACTTTTCCACACATGGTTCTGCATAAAAAAATATAATTGTTCACATTTTATTATGCTACTTAAAAACCATTTGTCCTCAAGGTAAGTAGTGTCACATTTATAGAGCAGATCCATTCAGCCTGAATGGGGAAACAAAGTATTATTTCAATGTGAAGAAAAACACTTTGCCACCAAAATGCAAAACACACAATAGGATCCTGGTATTACTAATAATTGTGTTGACAGGTCTTTTAAATATACAGACTACAGTGTGTAATCTCCGAATGTGGTTTGTTTTCTGACTTTTGTAGGGATGCTGAAGAAACTAACCCCCCCAAAGAAAAGCATGATGGTAAAGAGAAGTCCTCCGGGAGCAGAAGAGGAAACCGCATCCATCCCTACAAAGACAAACACGTTGGCGAAAAGAAGGACGCTCATAGGAACCGGGTGTTCATCAGCAATATCCCTTATGATATGAAGTGGCAGGCAATTAAAGATCTAATGCGTGAGAAAGGTAATGTCCCAAGTGAGAGGGATGATGTCTCCTCTTCTCTCTATCTCTTCAGCTGACCAGAAGCTTTTGACCCCTTTTTTTCCTTTTTATTACCAGATGTTGCATCCTGCTTCTAGCAGTAGTCAATTAGTTTGTAGCTTTCTCTGGATGTACTTAGCGCAGACAGTAGGGAACCAACACAGTGCGATATTAGGCTATTGGAGTTTTAATACATTTTTTTGGATGGACACCAATTTAGTTTGGGCTGATATGTCTTTGAGAAAAGGAAGATGAACTTAGTTACATTGTCACTTGTTTTATGGCATTGTCAGCTCCTAAATGTAACCTCAAACCAGTAGTAGAATTGATTGTTGAATGATTTTGTTGCATCTGTTGCAAGGTGAATCTTGACTATATCAATGAAAATATTGTAATGTTTTACTTTCTGAATTACGAGGCCCCAAGAAGCCTTTTGAAAGGTCAACGGTTAGCTTAAAACTCTCACCTGCCATGAATGGAATCTGTTGACAAACTGATCATGTTGAAGTCTTTTGAATTTCCCAGGTTTAATGTAGCTGTGTTTCTCTCTGGCCTTGGCCTTTGGGTGTCTCAGTCACTGCCCAGAAAGGCATGGTGTTGTCTGGTGGGATGTTAGTCTGGGCTGACTGTTGATCATTAATGGGACATCTCCATCTGTAGCGGCATTGCCAAGGCCAACGGCGACTTGAAGACTTGGTGACTTAAATTCCTTTGTTCTTTTGGTATTTTTCCTTTGTATGTCTCATGTAGTTGGTGAGGTTACATACGTGGAGCTCTTTAAGGATGCAGAAGGAAAGTCAAGGGTAAGTGATGTGGCCAACTTGCTGCACGAGGTTTTAAATGCCCTCAGCAGGCTTTCATTAATCAAGTGCTCTTTTAGGTTCTGATCCTTTGGGTCTTAATACGTTACTGAACTGGAGATACTGTGGGTTGTGTTTATAGCCTGATAGATGGCTAACGATTGATATTCATTTGAAAGGGAGATGTCCTGTTGATTTTGGAAATGTAGCCTAATGAACTCATCTAAGAGTGCACTTTTGCTTTTGTTGTTGTTATTTCAATTGGTGTAAAAGTTTGTTTGTTTGGCAATTTTCCAAAGGGAAATGTGGGTTGTGTGATTTGTCTTATTTATTGACCCTCATGTCTCAAAATCTTATTTTACAATTCTGTTATATGGTACAGATCTCTCTTGAAAGGAACAAAACAGTCTTGAAAGATCCTGTAGTGTTTTATTGTTATGTTTTTATATCAAATGGCAAAAATGCATACTATAGATGTACCTTATAGATGTACCTTGGTATTTGTGTCCAGTTCAAAATATTAAAATGTTCCAGGTAAATTACAATGCATTAGTTCTAAATGTTTTTACCAAAACTTGAGAAAACATAATTGTTTTATTACCTAAAAAGTATAAATTGTCAACAGTGCTTCAGATAATGATAAATAATATGCTCTTATTAGCCTTTTAATATTTGCAATAGACTTAAACACAACCAAAACCCTGCTGGCTCAAGCTTGTGGGCAAAATATGTCCGATGTGGACTTTAGAAAATACTAGAAGCATGTTGTTACATTAGATTTATAATGTTTCACTGCTTTGTCTTGATTTTAACTGTATTTTGTTCACTCCCTCGACTTTGGATATGTGTGCTCCCTGGACTCCTATGATGCCCCCTGGTTAGGGTTGTGGGTAAGACACTAACTTACTTTTTCAAACATATAACCTTTTTTTAGTCGCTCACTTTCATGGAGTCATCTGACCTCTCTGTTTCCTGATTCAACAGTGTGGTGGAGTTCAAAGATGAGGAGTTTGTGAAGAAGGCGATAGAAACTATGAATAAGCAAGACCTGAGTGGAAGACCACTCAACATCAAGGAGGTGAGTGCAAATTATTGTTAAATGATTACAGCAAAACTGAAAACTTTGATTATATTGTTGTCTTTAACAAATGCTTGTTGTGGCTTCAAGAAGTAAAGAACCTTGTTTTTTCACTATATTAAAAGCATTTTCCAGAGTAGTGGCAGATATAAAGTGTTATTTTTCAATGTTACTGTCTTGCTTTTATTGTAGTTCAGATTTCAAAACGTAAATAATCCTAACGCAAACATTTGCCATCATGTTACCGTAAACTGAAATACTTCCCGGTGACAGATGATTGTACATTTAGGCTTTGTCTTTCACATAGTTTAATTATTTCTTTCACTTTGCTCTTGGTGTTTTTGTAGATTGGATCCATACAGTTTGAAAGATGGGCAAAAAATATATTTTTAACAAGATTACAATTTTAGGGGAACTATTAATATGATAGACGCTGTGTGGATCTGAGTGTGGAATTGCACCATACAATTGTCTTTTGTTTTTGCTGTACAACCCTTATTGACTTATTCTTCTTATCTTGATTTGTGATTTGCCATATTATCTGAAATCAAAAGTAAATTGTAATGTCTTTTCTTATAAGGACCCTGATGGGGAACATGCTCGCCGTGTGCTGCAGCGCATAGGAGGTCAACAGGGAGGTCGTGGGCAGGACATGGGGCCTGGTGGGATGAACGTCCCACACTCTATTGCCAACAACCCTAACATCCCACCTGAGGTCATCCATGCACTGCAGGCTGGACGACTGGGCACCACAGTGTTTGTGGCCAATGTAAGAAACATAGTATAAACAATTGACAAATCTGGCTATTGATAATTATCCATGTTGATTTTAAAAATCGTTGTCTCTTGTTTTCCAGCTGGATTTCAAGGTGGGCTGGAAGAAGTTAAAGGAGGTGTTTGGCATGGCAGGTGTGGTGAAACGTTCAGATGTAAAGGAGGATAAAGATGGCAAGAGCCGCGGGATGGGAACAGTGACGTTTGAGCAGTCACTGGAGGCTGTGCAGGCCATATGTATCCTTCAGAATTGCACAGTAAAATAGAATAAGCACACAAAGTAATGTTTACAATTTTTTACCGTGACTTTCTCCTTGACTCTGGACTCAGCCATGTTCAATGGACAGATGTTGTTTGACAGACAGATGCATGTTAAAATGGTATGATATTTGAGTTATTATGTAACTTAAGTTGTGCGGAGGATGAGAAAATATATTTTAACATGTGTTGTGGGGTTTTTTACAGGATGAGAAATCTGTTCCCCCTGAGGATTTCCACCAAGTAGAAAAAACACCTCAGTTACCACGTGAGTACACCGTTATCTCCCCGGCGGTTGTTGATCTAAAACTCCTATCGATAGCAATGTGCTCAGTGAATAGTATATACAGCACCTACAATGTATCGTAAGAGGTATGATACCCACTGACACATTAGCAAAATTGCATAGATAGTGTGCAGTGATGTTCGAAACATTAATTACTTGGAGGTAGTAGTGGTTGCCAAGTTAACGTCCTTGTATTAAAAGACCTGTCAGTCAATTTGAGTTGTAGCAGGTTCCCATGTTATGACGAGCGGGATCGTCCGGGCAGACATTGCTGTCTTGTAGAGGCTGATGGGGACTCATGTGAATCTAGAAAACCTCACGAATCCTCTCACCTCAAGATATCTGAATGAAAATGCGTTCTATGGGTACCCACAAGTCTCACCTTTTACAGACATGCCCACTATATGCTAATCCCATGCAGAAAAAAACATGTAGTCTTGTGCATGCAGTATAAATGTGTTGTTTTGTATTCTGTACACGAGGCATCTATTACGCATCTGTCCTCGGTTGCTCTTCCTGAGGTTTCTTTCATTTTTGTCGCCTGTTAAAAGAGACGGTCGAATAGGACAGACGGTGTTTGATGCTGTACAGATTGTAAAGCACCCTGAGGCTAATTCGTGATATTGGGCTGTATCAATAAAATTGACTTGACATGGGTGAATAAATTACATAGTTCAATCTTTCCTCTTTTTTTCTTGTGTGTAGGTGGTCTAGGCGGTGTTGGCATGGGACTGGGCCCAGGAGGGCAGCCTATAAATGCCAATCGTCCAAGCGGAGGAGGAGGAGGAGGAGGAGGAGGAGGCGGCGGCGGCGGCGGAGGAGGCGGCGGCGGCATGGGCTCCATGGGGCCTGGAGGTCAGTCACCAAATCATATTTGTAGTTATGTTTCGGTACAAATGCTCAAACATTTTACAAACGGTACATACTGTGTCGCAAAGCAGTGACTTTTAGATGATTCTTCTCAGAGAATCTGATGCATCTCCACTAGCTAGTCAACACATAAGCCCTACAAGGCAGCCTTAATCAAAAGCATTGAACATCTGTCATAAATAATATGCTGGCAAACCAACATTCACAAATGGGTAAACCATTTATCTTTCAAGTCTTGGCTGACATTTTCATGGCTCATCTTTTGACCCTGCAGCAACCTCCAATGTGGGTTAAAGGGATAAGACAAGCAGAGCTCCTACGAGGACTTTAACACTACTAGGTGTTCGTATGTGACTGTACAAAGGCACTTTTTGGCACAATATCAGAGTTCAGTGTGCTGGTATATATTCCCGATGGATATTAATAGATAACAGTATATGCTTTGACATGGCCTGACTGATATCATCTTCTGCCATAGGTATGGATGTTCAAGGTTATGGTGGAATGAACAGACTTGGAGGAGGTAAGGTTTATACTACTTGTGAGTTTTTCCTGTGAAAGACCATTATCATCTTTTTGTGGAGGGAAGGAGAGAGCGATGTTTAAACTTGGTGCTGCTTTTGACAGGAATGAGTGGTGGCGGGGGCTTTGGGGGCATGGATAGCATGGGCAACACGGGTGGCTTTGGAGGGAGAGACATGGCGCCAGGTGGCAGGATGGGAGGTAAGAGAGCATATTAACTTCTTCTGAGCAGAGATGAAGTTCAGCTAGGATTTTATACTGCAAACATTGAGATGCACCTGTTGTGTTATTGTAACTTAAGTCTAAGGTTACTTTCTTTCCCTGTGTTGAGATATGTACCGGTCAGGAATGGGTGGAATGGATCGTGACTTTGGCCACAGTGACATGCCAATGAATAGAGGATTTGGTGATTCTTTTGGCGGAATGGGTGAGCATTACATACTTTTACGGACACACGAGAGGATATGCAAGTTCCTCTGTGTAGTATGGTTTTGCGTTATGATGGGGTTTAGGAATTGTTTTTTGTGTGTTGTTTTTAAATAGGTTTCACTGTTTCTGTTGTGTTATTGTCTAATTTAATTTGCATTCTCTTTCTTAGGTGGAGGTTTTGGAGGAGGCATGGGCAGTTGTGGCATGGGTCACATGGGGACTGGATTAGGTACATGAGATATTCCATCCACAGCTTTTCTAAATCTGTAATATGTATGATGCATACTGAAGTATGATCAACTTTACATAATGTATACGTAAGCACCAAGAGCCATAACATTTATTTTTGTGTCATTCATGCTGGTGTGCAGCCATGTGAGCAGAGCATGATAAATAATGTGCATGTTGTGTGGGTCTAAAATGAGGAAACAAACATCACACTGATCCATTTTAAACTGTTATACAGATTATAGCGATTTATCAATCAAACTGTCTCTTTAGCAAAAGTGGAATTTCATGTTTTGTTCTCAAAATGCCAACGCCGTTGTGTCACATTATGATATGATGTGACCATTTATGATGTGAAGTTAAAACTGAAATAGTCTTGGATTGATGATCTTTTTATAAACATCTTAATCTAAAAAAAATAAAAGTTATTTATATCATTGTACAAATTCAAAAAAGAACCACAGCATCTGCATTTGGCTGCAGATTTGTGAAAATATGATTTCCTGAAATTCCTTTCAATTGGTTGCGCTATTGTTGTACCTCACTGCGATTGGTTTCAGAGCAATGAGAACAGTAATGTGATTGGCTGAGAGAGTATTAATTAATCGCCACACCCTCACATCTCAATTCAACTTCAGGCAACCCTTTTGCACTTTGCACAGCTGCACATACATGAACCAAAATAACAGGAGTTTGTGTGCTCAAAACTCGACCTTTACATTTGCCGTTGCATGATTTTAAAATCGGGCCCATGGAGATGTATACAAAATGGAGAGTTGTAGAGAAACTTTGTCTTTCTCTAGATAATTTACATAATTTCTATTGACATTCCTTGTGCAGGTGTTTGGTGACTATGAATAAGTACAGGTCCAAAGTCTGATTTCCCTGAACAAACAGAGTCCAATGTCACTTTGACATTGGACTCTCTGACAGCTAATGTTTAAAAGTGATTTTAAATACCAATACAACTTTACTCCAGTGACATGTCATTGGACTAATTTAATGAAAGGCATCATTTGGATGATTAGTGTATGGCAGTTTAGATAAATGGATATTAAAGTACACAGTAAATTATCTTTAAGTTGCTCTCTATTTTTCTGAGTATATGTCTGTCTGTGTTAATTGCAGGCGGTGGAATGGGAAATATGTCGATGGACCGGATGGGCTCCAGCATTGACCGTATGGGCATGTCAGGAATGGACATGAACCGTGGCTTTGGTGGCTATGGAGGTGGGGGACCGGGCCACATGGGTGGAGGCATGTCTGATAGGGGCTCTGGGTCTAAAGGAGGCTGTCAGATCTTTGCGCGAAATGTAAGTGTGGGTTAGATATGCGGGAACTTTGCTATCATATATATATAATTAGAAGTCTGTTAAAAGGGATTGGAGTTACAGCGCCTTATCAAAGAGCTCCCAACTTATTTAATGACTATTTCATTGATAAATGCATTTTCTATATGCCTTGATGCCCCAGTAATGATTAAGGTTTTAATGGGAAACAGCCCATGCTTGCCGTGCATTAATATAAATGGTAATGATGCTGTAAATGAGGTCATGATTGGTGTGTGCAGATTAATCAACTGGTGCTGTACTTTTTAGGAAGGTTCTGAATGATGGCATATTTTCCCCCTGACTCTTTTCATGATGTATTTGTACTATATACTTTATTGATTCTATAGTTTCACATAGCCTGAAATATGTTAATGTTGACAAATCTATTGACTAAAGTTTACGTTTGTGTGTTGCAGCTGTCCTATGATCTAACATGGCAAAAGCTGAAAGAGAAGTTCAGTCACTTGCGGTATGTGTTTTGTCGCTTAATTTGAAAGACAGTCAAAAGACTCCTCTTGATATTTCATCATGAAAGGCAAAATGAAAGGTTTAACGTTTATCAACACTTTGTGAAACACTGGTTTCAGAATGCATTAATTACTCATTGTTGTCTACTGCAGGCCAGGTGATGTTCGCAGAGATCAAGATGGAGAACGGAAAGTCAAAGGGCTGTGGAACGGTGAGATTCGACTCTCCAGAGAGTGCTGAGAAGGCCTGCAGGATGATGAATGGAACCAAGATCAACGGCCGAGAGGTGGATGTCCGTATCGATCGGAACGCCTAAAGCTTTTGTAGAAGTCACGCTAACACACTTCCACATTCAGCCCTCTCGCCAATGATCTTTTGTTTTGTTTTAAAAACACTATTACTTCATATCTCCATGTGTCCACTGTTTTTGTTTATTTTGGTTTGTTTATATATACTACATAGCTCGTATATTTGTTTTGTAAACCCTTTTTAATTTGTCAGGCAGTTATTTGAACAAATAAACTTTTTAATTTTTAAACCTGGTGGTTGTAAAATCTCACAAAATCCAAGTCTCACAGTATCTTCAGTTCTTCACAGCATGTAAACTGAACCTGAGGTGTTTATTTGCTCTTCTGAGCATTATTACTCAACACTGCCCTGCAGTGGCCTCTTAAAAGTAATCACAAAGGCAGCAGTTGGAATAAAGTGAGAACAGAATGGACATGGACTTTATCAGGTGTGAACTCCCAACACTAATCACAGGAAGCCATTTAAATTCCTAGATCTCCACGGTTGGTGGTAGTTTTTCTTGCAGTAAAATAGGATTGTCACTTTTATTATATTGCCATTGTTACAAAGTGTAGATCAGTGTCTGAAGTCCATGTGGGCTATGTAGGTTAGCTGTAAACAGATGATAACTTAAGTAACTAATTCTTTTTAGGTAACAGAAGACAAGTGGAAAGTTTGTTAATTAATAAAGAAAGACTTGCTTGTGACATCTGATCTGTTGCGTAGATGTTGCCTCTTTTTTGTCTTAACTCATAACTTAAAAAGAAACAGCCAAATGAGTTTAGTTTTATTTATTTGTTGACTCGGACTCGTCAGTCCTGTATTCATTTGAACTCTGCAGTCACTTCTGTGTCGGCCCATTTTCTCTTTATGGGCCTTGAGTAAGACAGAAGACATCTCAGAACTTGATAACGGGTCCTTGTATGAGGCGGGTCTGGATCTGACAAACACAAGTGAATGATCTTTGGCACACAAACTCACAAGTGAAATATACATTATATTATAACTGCAGATCATCCTCTTCATGACAGCACACTCTTCCATGGCACTATATCTTTGTATGTGGCCATGCGTCCTTTGCTTAAATTTTTTTTGTGTTTTTGGACTGCTGTTTGAGTCTGTTTGATAATATGGCTTCAGTCCTGGGGAGATCAGATCTCAGTCACTGCACAGTTTTATGGGATTATTCCCAATAATCCCCAGCTCGTACAAGATGGCCAGAGTGGCAAACATGATGTAGCAGAAGAGCGAAACGAGTCCCAACTTCCAGTCCAGCTTCCATCCGTTAATGTGAACAGCTACAAAAAGGAAGACTATCGAAAGGAGGAGCGTTGCGGAAATGAAGACCAGTCCGGTGCTGTTGACCTCTACAGGGTTGTCGGTGTCCACAAAGGCAGTCTTGATGAACCAAGGCAGGCCCAGGCACAACATGTCGAAAACATTAGAGCCCACAATGTTGGACATGGCCATGTCCGCTTTCCCTGATAGAAGAAACGTTCACATACTGGATCTTAGTCTCTATTCACACACAATTCCAGTATTTAAGTAAATCATCTTGTCATTTCTGAAATGGCTGATTCAGCAAAGTGAATGTTCAAACCATAGTTTCCACTTCCACATGTATATACATTTGGGTATTCAAGAAATTCATCAGAAGCAAATTACTCTTACACTTAATTTGAATTGTTTTGTTATGCCTTGGCCTCAAACTAGATCTAGGACTGCTGTGAGTTGCAGGGGATGAATCGTGACACTGGTGTTTACCTTCTCTGGCCACCATGACACTGGCTATGGTGTCAGGTATACTGGTTCCAGCAGCAAGCAGAGTGAGTCCCATAACTGTATCAGGGATGCCAAGGGTCTCTCCTGTAAACATGATACAAACCCACAATGAGAGAGAGCCGCCCTCCAACAACATCAAGCTAGGGAGAGAACATCAGCTGATCTTAACTGCTGCTAGAGGGTTAATCAATAATCACTGGAGCCACAGTCGTAGCAGGATTGTAGAAATACTGATGTCATGAGACCAGATTCCCGAAGCATAACCCTGGCTACCTGAGAAAATTTCAATAAGCCACTAACTTAACTTGTGTTAAAAAAACAATTATTTTTTATCTCCAATGGCAGCTATGACTGATAGGAGTCCATCATGGGATCACATATTTTCTGTTAGTCATAAACTCCAGTGGTACCTAAATATTAACCACATATTTTGAGCCACAGACACGGGATTGTTTCCAACATTATCAATACCAAACTGCGTTCGAGTTATACTGGCTCGTCCCCATGTCTTTTTCATAAGACTGAACTCCTTTCATGCGAGTCTATCTGACAACTACGGGATAATAATCTCATTATACTTCAGTAGACCTACCACCGTCACATGATGAAGCTGTCCTTTCAGCATGATCCTAGGTCAGTTATGTGCTGTTGGACCCGTGCCTGTGGGTACTTCTGTATATACACCCAGTGCTCACATGACTGTTTCCTTAAGGGTGAAGCAGGCAGTAATCCTGGTTTACGCACATGGCTCACTGGAGCTACAATAACCCCCCTCTTACGTTTCCAGGACAATGGCATCTCAGGAATTAGCCAGCAGACCAACATGTGATTCTACTCTGCAAATCAGACGTTTTTTCTCACAAGTTTCAAACACACATAAAGGCTCTATAGCCCGGTGCGTGACACACCTGCAGCTAAACTGAAGACACTGAGGGAATGTACAGATTTTACACAAGCTCATCTCAGAATGCCAAAGTTAAAACAAAGATCTTACCGACAATAGTGACCATCCACACCAGAATGTATGTGAAACCTGAGATCCAGACGGCCGACATGAGGAAGGTTATCATGAACCATCGCTTCCAGAACCTTCTCCTGCAGTCAGGGATAGTCAGGAAGAGCAGAGCGATGATGGGCAGAGACAGAACCCAGAGGATGCGTTTCAGGTCGCTCTCCGGCACGGCAAACACACTTTTATGCTCTGCTGGAACACAAGCAGACAAACATGTTATGAGTGGGGTCGTGCAACAAGCCAGTGGATGACTTCAGGTGGACACACTGTGTTGAAAATAATGGAAACATTTTATTTTACCTTCAGGAATCTCATTGAGTCCATGCAGGCTGAGGGACAGGTGAGAGTATCCCGAGTCGTCCTGAAAGATCCCACTGTCTGTTCTGGAGCGACTGTGGACTCGCAGACTGGTTTCTTTGCCCCAGCCCATCAGAGTCTGTGTCTCAGTCTTCTCAACAGATCCGTTGCCCAGGCAGGTGCAGCAAGGGCTCAGCTTCCTGAGGACAAACTCACTGATGCGAAGGTCAAAGCACAGAACCACGATGTAGACGCCATAGACCAGAAGCAGACAGGCAGCGTCATACCTGTAAACAAAACATACACCGAGCATTGACATTCATTCTTGGTCATGTGACTTTAACATCTGAGCCAGTTCCATCAGCTGAAGAGGGCGGTTTAAAGCTCCAGTAATATCTAATAAATCAGGTGATTTTTTAAAATACATTTTAAATAACAAAAATCAATAGATTAAGGAATTATTTTGGGAGTTGTTAATGAATTTTATTATTTTAATTTAATGTATTTATTTTAAAAGTTGTTGGCTTTTTTGTACTTTTAAGGTCCCTTTTTCACACAAACTTGTTGTAAGCCATGCTTTTGGTTACTTCTTATAACTGTTTTATTTTAAGTAATAAATGTCACAGTACTGTACTTGTTTTATGATCTGTTTTCATTTGTTGTTCTCAGTTTCACAAGACGCAATAAACAGCTGTATTTGTAGGTGTGGTAAGGTATGAACACCAGATCCCGAGGCACACTCACCAGTACACCTTGTTATCAGAAATGATGGCAATAACAGCAGAAACGCTGATGGCATATGCCAGGCAGTCCCTGAACAGTGGCCAACAAGTGAGGCGCCCGGCCTGATAAAGGAAACACAAATAAATGGTACAACACAAATGTAGGCGCCGCTCTTATGTACAAGTAATAATAGGTGGGGTAATCATTGTCTGAATATTACGAGTGTGTGATTGTGTCAGAATGTACCATAGAGGCCAAGAGTCCACATGCCCCGCAGATTCCTAGCAGGTTGTAGACTGCTGATCCCACGATGGTGCTGACCCCGATGTCTCCCTTTGTCACAAACACACCTAACGCACATAAGGATGTTTTAGCTTTCAGGACGGAGACAATGTGGAGGCATTGATTCAAAACTACAGGAAATGTCTGGAAAGCAAATACAGAATTGAGAGTAAAACAAATGTCCTAATCAAAAAGCCACGGCCCCTTCCTGTTCCCATATGGTGGCGGAGTTACAGTTCATCGGGTTGAGAAGGGACACGGTGACAGTGATGATGATGCTGGTGTCATCATCAGCATTGTTATATTAATGCATGATTACCCAGGAAAGCTGTGACCAGTTCAGGAGCAGAACTCCCAGCTGCCATAAATGTGGCTCCTGCTACATCCTGAGACAGTCCCAGACCTGAGAGACACAAGAAACACCAAGAACACATGACAATTTACATGGTATGTACAAATTAATAGAAACACCTGATTAGACGCAATCCAATTCAACAATAGCACAAAGTACAACCTCAGAAATTAGCAGGCGACGATAACTGAAGCTTCGTATCTGTAATATTTATTGTAGGGCTGTGTCGCAAGTATGTTATTGCATAATAGGCATGGTATTTGTTGACACCCTGTACTTTTATTTGTTTATAAGTTTACATCTTATTAATATTTTTTTAATTAATCGATTACTCACACGGAAATATTTTAAAGGCAACAAATTTGATTGTTTTATCATTTAAGGAAGCAAAAAAAGCTAAATATTTGCTGGTCCTCAATTCTAAAAAGTAAGCAATTACTGATTTTCTCAATTTTATATCATTTTGAAATGAATATATTTGGGCTTTGGTCTGTTGGTCAGACAAAACAACACATTTGAAGACATCACCTTGGGCTCTCAGAACTTGTGTTGGGCATTTGTCACTATTTTGTGAGACTTTTCATTGGCTAAACTGATTCATTGAACAAATAATAAACAGATTAATCAATGAAGAAAAAAAACATTTATTGTGTTTAATGTTAGTATAACTGATGATGGAGGTACAGACATCTTCAACTAAAGTACAAGTAGAAACACAGTGGAAATACCACAACCACACAGTTATTACCATTCATTAAAAATCCAACTGAAACGCTGTCCAATCCGGTAAACATACAAAGTATATTACATGAATGGACTTTTACACAATCTGTCCACATATTTAAGTATCCTTAAGAGTCCTACAATATCTGTACACCCTAATCCTTTAAAGTTTGCCTAGTAGTAATCTTATAAACCCTCAGTGTTCCCATAACTACAGTGTATTACAGTTCATGTAATGATGTAATGATATTTCATGTCACTTACGTTCACTGATCACTTCTAAGGAGGGCAGAAAGTAATCGTCGCAGATTATTGCGACAGCCAGAAACATGTAGAAAATGATCATGAAATAAATGACGAGCCCTCCATCCTTCCTCTCCTGCACCGTGAAGAAGCCGGCAGGAAACTCGGAGGACTGTGGTGAGATGCATTCTGTCTCATTCTCTGAAACAGCAGGAGACACGCATATCAGTAACTAAATCTGCCACCCCAAACAACCAGCCTGTTGCTGGAGTACAGCGGCGAGATTGTTTCAACTCTTAATGGCAGTTACACAGTAATTCATGCCAACAAGACATGAGGATTAGTAGGAACAAACACTGTCACAGTTGATGGCCGCACACAATTCATTACCCATACTCTATAAAAGATGAAAATGAGCCGTGATTTTTATGATGACACACAGATTAGAATACTAAAACAAATATATCTAGGAGTAGTGTGGGAGATTAAAAAACACTACAAAGTAGGCTGAGTAATAACATATATACAAATATGATTTTCTTACCAAGAGCCCGGCGCACCCTGGTAGAGTGGGTTTCCTGAGTGGTTTGTGCTGTAAATGATACAAGATGGACCGTGCAATATAAAAATATTACAAATCCTAGAAAGTAAGGTATAAAATCTTTTCTCTTCTTTTTCTGCAGAGCTGTAATCTTATTCATTGTCATTTGAGTCAATAAAGTGAAATTAGAAATTATTCCAAGGAGTCATATGTTTCTTTTCTCAAACAAGTTTGCAAAAGATTAAATGTGGGCTGAAGCTGGAGCTAACACTACACTACAAGCTGCGTGGAGAGAGAGAGAGAGAGAGAGAGAGAGAGAGAGAGAGAGAGAGAGAGAGAGAGATTATTGGGGGGGAAGCATCTTTTAAGGTCTGGCGCAGCTAAGAATGGGGGATCACGAGTTGCAAGTCATTCCAGTCGACTTGAACACACTCCAGCCTGAGGCGCATCAGGGGTGTAGCCTAATTCTTGATTAAACCACCTTAACACACACATTATTAAATGTTGACATTTCCTTTTCTTTTGTGGTAACAGCCTAACCCTAACCCTAACCCTGAGTCAGGTGGTGTACTACTATAGAACTACAAACATATCAGACTTCTGTCATGTTGAGCCTGTTTGAGTCAGTGAGAGAAATTATACTGCCTTGATTTAGCTGTTTCCGCAGAGTTTGGCTCATAAGTGGTAAAGGCAATCCTGAGACACTTATACAACTGTTGTTTATATTGCGATTATATAGTTATCGTATATAGTTATAATCATTTTTGCCACGATAATTATGCAATGAAAATCTGATATATTGACAGCCCCGGTATAAATGTTATATATATATAAAATAACATACTCATTTAAAAATATATATTATGTTTTAATTTTTTTTTAAATCACGGCAGCACCTGCTGCTCGTTGGGGACAGTAACTGCAGAACGATAAGTCATAGTCTCCAAAACACCAGAAAAGTCTCCAAAAGTCTCCAATAACAGATTTGTTGCTAGTAGCTTTAGACAAAAAATGTCGCCAAGAGGGTTTGGAAAGTCGCTAGATTTAGCGAGAAAGTTGCCAAGTTGGCAACACTGAATGCGTGTGGTGCGTGTGGTGCATGGGATGCGTGGCACGGATTCTATTTAGTTCCCTCCTCTCCTTTCCTCCGCTCTGTCTCTGACTGTAAGTGTATGCGCAGTGTGTGTGTGTGTGTGTGTGTGTCGGGAGCGAAGCCCCGCCGTTCGCAAAACTGAGTAAAGAAAGTAAACACTGAAATGTGCACATTAATTAGATAAATAACATAAGCGCTTAGTTTATTTAATAAAAGAGCACCTGTTCAATGTGAAAAGTGAGTTGTGAATATATTATTATTATTTTTAACTGATCTGATGGTCATAAAAAGAGTATGTGAGTGTATCACTACTGACGAGTTGATGTGCACCTTGTATCGTATCTGTGTGACTCTGTGTGGCTCTGTGTGACTCTGTGTGGCAAAGTATGGCAGAGTGTGACAGAGTTATTTAAAAATGTTTACCCATCTGGGAAGAGGAGTAGCTGCAGCAGAGGAATGTCAGCGGTGTCTGGAGAGCACCTCCACCTACAGCCTCTCCCGGCAACTTGCACGGCCAGCTTCTGTCCTATTGCCATGTGGAGACCTCAGCGAGGATCGGAGATACACACACACTATGATCTTTCAGTTAACATGCAAACACATTTATAGCTGCCTGGGCAGATCTTCTTCTTCTTCTTCTTCTTCTTCTTCTTCTTCTTCTTCTTCTTCTTCTTCTCCTCCTCCAGACCCCATTGGACTTCACAGACTTAAGATCTACCAGAAGATGATCTAGGGCCAGGTCCATGTCCACTAATGTAAAAAGAAAGATGAATATAATAAAACAGTATTCATCACTTTACCAGTAAGTAGCCCCGTTTATAATATTCTCAACACTTCCAAACATACATAAGGTGCTTTGAGTCCATATCCACAAAATGAAATACTAAATGCAAATAGAACATAGTAAAATAGTAGCATCAGACTCACAATACATTGGGGGGGAAGCAATGTTATAGTAAGTAGGCTTGATTGAATCATAAAACTGATCTGTCTTTGCATTTACACTAAGAATGCATCACATGCCTGAGTACTCAGGTGATGTACTCCTATAGAACTACAAACATATCAGACTTCTGTCATGTTGAGCCTGTTTGAGTCAGTGAGAGAAATTACACTGTCTTGATTTAGCTATTTCAGCATAGTGTGGCTCATAAGTGGTGAGGGCTCATGCTGTGCCTCCCCCGAAATTCAAGGTGTATGTAAAATGTATTTTATATATTCACAACTCACTTTTCACAACATGCTCTGTTTCGCGACACACACACACACACGCGCGATACGTGCGCACACACCTGCAGACAGAGACAGAGCGGAGATAAGGAGGGGAGAGAACAAAAAAAAGCAGCTATCGTGGCTCTCTTGTTCCGTGCAAAAGCAACTAAAAGCCACTTGACTCCGTTCAGATGATGCTAACGGTCCCTGTACTTTCCTTCTCCGTTCCTCTGAGCCCACGGGAAAACAGGCAGAAAACTAGCCGTGACTTGACTCGCAGTGCCTCTTCACTTTGTATTCTTTCATCACGGAAATACATTCATTGTCCGATAAACACACCAGTTTATTACTTGTTGCGGCTGGCAAAGTAAATAAATATGTGTCCGTTCATTCGCTCTGGAAGTGGCGATTTTCAGAATCAACTTTACATTTTTTTGGCTTGGAGAGAGACATCTTGAAGCGTGTTTTGTTAGCTTGCCTAGCTAGTAAGTAAGGGAGTGACTTTCTCTGTGGCCCGCCAACCTAGTGTGCTGCGTGAGCTTGCCTGAGCCGATGGCACGTGCGGACAGAGTGCGTTTTCTTCCGGACGCTGCTGCAGCTCGGAATAGAATGGAAAAACCTGCGGTTTTCGCCGCATCGCCAGGTTTGGTGTGAATGAGGCCTTGGTTTTATATATGCTATGTCAGACAGATTTGCATGCAACCTCTTGTGGGCCAGAAAAAAAAGTTCAGAAGGGCCGTATTCGCCCACGAGCCGCTAGTTGAATAGGCCTGGCCTACAGTGACAACACAATTAAAACAATTGTCACGTGGACAGCGGCAGGCCTCCGTCAAGGCCAATGCTGCATTCAGGTGGTTCTCAGATATGGTCTCATTTCCAGAGTTGAGAACTCGTTATTCCGAATACGGTGTGTTCATCATCAAAGAAGAGGTGTTGTATGTTATTGCTTAGAGAGCGTTTAAAAAAGATGTTGACAGCTGTTTCCGTTCATTTAAAAAAAATCTATGTTAAGACCAGTAGTATACGTAGGCATATTGCCTTCACACTACTGTAACCATGATGATGATGATGATGATTTCCCCAGTCGGTGTCAGATTATTCCCGACACCCCATGAATGCAGCACAAAGTATCCACTTTGTGATTCGGATCGGCTCCAAAATGTAATTGGTTATTTCCTATTATATACAGTCTATGGTTTTTCCCATGCTAAACTGTTGTGACTTGCTAAACCAAATTTCATGAAACTCGGGCCAGTAGTTTTTTCGTAATCCTGTTGACAGACAAACAAAACCGAGCCGAAAACCTAACCTTGGCGGAGGTAATAAAGATCGCAAACCGGACCAGTTTGTAAAGGATGTGCTTACCTTAATTAAACAGTTATTTAATGCAACAATAACACCCTGTCAACACACTAAGTGACTCAAATCAACACACCTCGGGCGTCAACTGGAACATGCTGAGTCTGGCTAACATGCTACATGCATACATTTCCCTCGGGATGAATAAAGTATCTATCTATCTCTCTCTCTCTCTCTCTCTCTCTCTCTCTCTCTCTCTCTCTCTCTCTCTCTCTCTCTCTCTCTCTCTCTCTCTCTCTCTCTCTGGATCATAAAATAAAAATAAATGTTTTAATTAAAAACAACGAAATTATGAACAATTGTTCTTGTACCTGTTTATCTGTTTGACCAGACATATTGCTCACCTTTTAAAGTGTATATTATTTATTGTTATTATATTTTAACATTCACACATATGTTACAATATATATCGGGTTCCCTTCCCCATTGGCCATATTTTGCAGACATCAATTGCTGGTACAAAACGTTGACATTTGTATGCACTATATTGTAGCCTAACTGTGTTTTTAGTCTACTTTTAATAGGTCTATCATATAACATCATACTTAAAGTACATTTTAACTGACATACTCTTTACTTTTCTAAATAGGCTACATTATTACCATAGTCATTTTAGGCTTCTTCTTTTTGAGTACAAATTATTAACAATACTTTTACTTGAGGATAATATTCTAGTAAGCTACTCTTTCAACCCTTCTGTATTTTGTATTGATATGACAATCTATAACAAAATACAGTGTAGATGTGACGGTAACTTTACAGTTACAATGTGTGAATAGTCTATTCAAACTATAGGCTATAAACTACTTATAGTACAACTATTATTATATACTTTTACTATAATTTTCCTGGATTCATCCAAACTTTCTCTTTTTCAACACAACATCATTTTCTGTCAAATGTTGTATTTATAGTATGTTGTTTATCCTGTACACACGACATCTATTACAGTCTGTCCGTCCTGGGAGAGGGATCCCTCCTCAGTTGCTCTCCCTGAGGTTTCTTCCATGTTTCCCCTTTAATTATGGGGTTTTTTTTAGGAAGTTTTTCCTTGTGTGATGCGAGGGTCTAAGGACAGAGGGTGTCGTAACCTGTACAGTCTGTAAAGCACACTGACACAAATGTATAATTTGTGATATTGGGCTATATAAATAAATTTGATTTGATTTTGATTTGATTTATTATACACCTTACAAGATGCCTTTTGTGACTGAAAAGGGGAAAGGGGTGTGTGTGTGCTTGTGTGTGTGTGGAGGGGCTTGTTTGGACATGCCCCAAGTTTCCTCCAAATCCACAGACCAGCGAACATGTGTGCTCAGGGGACATTCAAACAGATGGTCTTCCCTGCAGAAACAGACCTGCAGAACAAGTGGTATGTTGTTTTTTGTAATTCTTTTGCCCTGAATTAAATTGAGAAGATTGCATTTACTGCATTTCTTGAAGATTTAAAATGATTAATTCCATAAAAGCATTTTGGTTACATTACACCAGCACATCAGCCACATTAGGTTTCACACGCTCTCTTGTTGTGATTGGGGACTTTAGCAATTGTAATTATTGAGTAAAAACAGTGTTAATTACTTTTAAATAATAGACAATAGTGAGTAAATGGCGCCCCTATGTGGTTTAGTTAGATTAGTTTTGTGGTTTCCTTAAACACAGTCCTCTTGACTACTTTTTGACATTAAGGAAATGTTTAGCCGAGTGTGACCACCATGGATGTCATGGAGGTCTTACGTGTTTATATTAATTAAAAATATGAACTAACATGAAATAAATAATACAAATTCAGACACAAATATGTAAGATAACTATAAACAATTTTCACAATAACAGTTTATTGTGGCTAATTTGTATTTAATTCCTTTTTCCAAAGTCTATATTTTATTTAACAATACAATTTCCCCCCCAATTACAATTGTATTTCACGCTGTCACTTTTCATTAGCTACAAAGTGGAGGTCATCATTTTTTAGTTTAAAAATGTGTCAGATTATTTTACAATTGTGTGGCTCTAATATACATTTGTCTGTACTTATTCATAATATTACTTCATGGTATTTTCTTTAATGTGGTCGTCATTTCATCACTAGACTGGCCTACATAATGGAATACTACTAATATTACAAACATTTTTTAGGAAAAAAATCATCTGTGTTCATGACATACACTGATATCACATATTATTTGTGCTGTCATTATTCCCTGTGTTTAGTTCTGAGTGAATGTTTCCGTTTGTTATTGTCTTTGATCTTTATCCAAACAGTAGATGCCAGTATTGAAGCAGACTTTCTTAGAGGATATTTTAATAGAGGATATCTTCAAAATGTGATTCCTAAATTCACACCAATATGGTAGAATGTTTTTATGCAGAACAACACATTTCTTTTTAATTAAATAGTAATTTGAATATGTTAATATGTTATTAACGGGGTTCACATTGTGCTTTT